>NW_022103899.1:35479135-35481201 GCF_000313985.2 Echinops telfairi | reverse complement strand
ACCCAGCCCATGATTTCTCTTTTCACCCTTGTGGCCTACTATGTTGCATTTCACCCAGGTTAACACCTGTCATCCAGCTAGCCCATCACCTTTTCTTCCCTCCCTCACCCTCTCCACCTCTGCTCACTCCCTGCAAGACATCCTGTGGAGAAGACACATGGAGAAAGACTGATGGAATCAGACCTCTGGAGCCAGAGAAGCCATGTGAAGATGCCTGCCAGTGCTGAGATGCTTACCATACCACTGGATCCAAAAGACTTCCCACCCACTGGCCTGTGATCATCCTGCATTGGCCACATTGCATGTGTTTGGTGAGTCTGAAAAGGACTTTATAGACATATGAGCTAATATTGGATTTGTGGACTTGATCTGGACTGGGCTGGGATGTTTTCTCAATATTCAATGGCTCTTGTATATAAAGCTCTTTCTTATTCACATATGCATGTCTATGAAATTTGTTTCTCCAGTCTACCCAGACTAACACACCACTTAAAACATAATCTTAAACTCTCTCAACGTTGTCTACGGAAACTCCAACCAAAATTCAGCTGGTCCTTGAACTGATTCACTCTGACTGGACATCCCACTAATAATTTGCTTTTCCACTCTACTGAATCAGAACCTACCTTTCAGCAAGATCTCGGATTCAGAATAACTGGACTGGAAATGCCAATTATCTACAGAGGGAACCAGAATGAACTGGTTTGACGCCCTAAAATAAACTCCTTAGGAAAGTGACCAGTCATGCGAGTATTACATGTCGTTCTTTATTGAATTGCGCTAGGTTAAGAGGATGATGTGTATTTTGTTGCACATTCTTTTTTTTTTTCAAGGAAATGTTTAGCAGCCTCATGAGCTCAGTTGATTTGAAGAAGTAAGAATCACTTGAAAGGGTCTCACAGAAAGATTAATTTCAACTTCTAACCTGGTAATATGGGCTCTCAAAAGTTTGCAGGAAAAATTCCATTATCTTTTAATTCCATTTTTTGATGAACATGTTAAACTTCCCTCCTACTACATTCACAATATTTAATCAGACCATTTAAATAGTAAAAAAGCCTATGTCCTCCAGTGAGTATCTTCATCTATCCAGGCCCTTTGTTTTCAGACAGTCCTCGGTAGCCAGAATGTCCTCTCTAGCCAGGACACCTGCAATCCACCCACCATAGTGCACTTCTGCCATCCACCCCAAGTCACCTCATGTCAACTGGAACCTTGCTCGTTGTTCTTCCTTAGTGGCTCGTCTCTAAAAAAAACAGCCGAGTTAAGAGCTGTGTGAAATCACTGTGACTCATGGCCTCCTAAGCCATCCATGACCTCCTATGTCATCCATGACCACTCGTGACCATCGGCATCAGGGCAGATTGTGCTCCACGTGACTCTTCGTGGCTGATTTTCCAGAAGTAAATTTCCAGGCCTTTCTTCCATAGGGCCTTCCAGTGGCCTAGAACCTCCAGCCTTCTAATAACAGCCAGGCTCATTACCTTTTTGCATCACTGAGGAACTCCTGCTCTTTCTGGTTCATGATGAAAACGGTCATTTCACCAGTCACAGTTTCTACTGAGAATCTACGAAAGTGTGTCAGTTTATGATGATGATGATTTAGAAAATGTTTTCTAATGTCATAAATATTATAAAATAGGTTAGAAATCCCTCAAATTATGATACCAAGAAATGATTAATAGCTATGGGTATATGTTTCCACATGTTCAATAAAGGGTTACATCACCCTTTTAAGCACCTGTAGGTATTTTGTTGTTTAAATGCACTATATACATTGTTTATATGGTCTCAGGTTGATTGATCGAACCTAATTTTTCACCATTTTAATTTATGTTTTGACGAGTAATTTTTGTGTCCTTGCTTAGGATGATCAAATGGGCCTTATTTCCAAGCCCATAATATGAATCTAGAAACAATTCACCTCAAGAGCAAAGCAGTGTTCATTTATTTATTTATTTTTAACAGTTTTATTGGTATTTCATCCACCTATCATACACTTCAATAGTTCACCCAGATCAGGAAGAGTTGTACCATCACGACCACAGCTTTAGAACCTTTTCTTC
>NW_022103899.1:35476587-35478147 GCF_000313985.2 Echinops telfairi | reverse complement strand
AAAAAAAAAATAGCAGGCAATCAGACTGTCTCACAGATGAATACATTAGTCCATATAAAGTGTTCCTTGTATCTAGTAAGCTTTAACACTGAGCCTCTAGCACAGGGTGCACTGATGTGCTCTAGCACAAGAGGGAGAAGGATTTTTGAACAAACTTATTAACTTCCCTCAGTAGAATACTAAACTTATTTTGACATTTAAAATTCTAAAAGTCATTCTGAATTGGTATCTCTGCTTAGAAAATCTACCAAGAACCATACAGAATACCTTCTTAGTGAAGAGGTACTTATAAATAAACAGAACTATGAGAGGGTATTGGGTTGGTTTGCTACTTCAGAAGTCATTCTGGCATAATCATGCTCTTCTGGGAAAAATAGAACACAGCACTGAGAGTAGCTCCATAGGGGTGTCCTTAAACCAAAGAGCAGGACTGAGGCTACCACGTTACTTGTGTGGTGTACGTATTCTCTCGTGTTTTCCTTACTGCCTGTATGATTTAGCCCCTGTTAGTTAAAGGAGCAGTCCTATGGTCACACACGTGGCTTCCATGAGCGTACATCAACACTACGTGAACTTGGTTTTAAATCCTATTTTGTTTTCTGGAGTAGAAATTATCAGATCATCAGGGAGACGTTACTCTACAGAGAAGGGATCCTGTTGTGAGCTATTGGTCATCAATGATTATGAAGACGGTGTAAGGAGGGGCGACATTTCAGTTTGCTATACACAAGGTCACCACGAGCCAAGACAACTCTAACAACTTTATAGACACTAATTGATCACAGTAAACCCCGCCAAACTCACTGCTTCCAGAGCCACTTCAAATACACAGTGACTCCATATAGGGTTTATGAAGGTGCACATTTTCAGGGGAGCAGATAGACTCCTCTCCCTCCTGAGGAGCGGCTTGTGTCTTTGAGCAACCACACGTGCCGTGACAACATGGACTCCACTGTGGCAACAAAACCATGACATGATTGTCACAGGGGATGGAAATGACATTTCAATCCTAACCACCTAAATGGTATTTTATCCCGTAAGAATTAGGAGAGTATTGACCACAGAATGAAATGGTTCATAGAAAATTGAGGATTCCTCTTACCTGTGTGTTGTAAAAAATAATGTTATGTTCACTCCTAATCCTGTTTGTTATAAAGTGTAAATTGAGTATCCTTTGTCCCTTAGCTTTTATTTTAGGAGAAAATGATCCACATCATCAGGGACGTACTTTTTAAAAAGCAACTTTGGAGCTCTTCCATAAAGCACATGCAATTTCCTAGTTTAATTTAAATTCATACTGGTTGGTAGATGCTAAATTTTATTATCATCTGAAATGATTCAGTTATTTTGATATTTGTCTTTTAAGATTATTCTTTTATTAAAAGACATAGCATCTGGGGCCTTAAAGGCTTAGCAGCCATCTATCAGGGAAGCAACAAAGCCCACAGGAAGAAGCACGCCAGTCTGTGTGATCGAGGTTTCAGTGGGAATAGATATCAGTTCAAAAACAAGCAATCAAATTGACGTGAAGAAGCATAGGCAAAGTGGAGACCCAAAGCC
>NW_022103899.1:35473351-35475018 GCF_000313985.2 Echinops telfairi | reverse complement strand
ATGTTTCAAGTACTTCAACTACCATATATACTCTTGTATAAGCCAACTTTTTCAGAATATTTTTAATGCAGCTTTTGTGATAAAAGTAGGTGCCTCGGCTGATATTTGGGTTGGCTTATACTTGAGTATATACAGTATATTAATTCATGTATTTCTCACTGCCAATCTCTAATGAGGTATTGCCACCACTTCACAGATGAGAAAATGGAGGCCAAGGGAGCTTAAGTGCCTTTCCTTGCACGGCAGCTTAAAAGTAACTGAGCCTTTTAACACTACACTGATTTCCCATAGACCCTTAAACCCTTTAGCTCTGATTAAGAACATAAAATCAATCAAAAGACTGGTTCCTCTGAGAAACTGCATTTCATCGATGGATGAAAATTAGCTAAAAATACTAGGCTTTTAAAAATATTATTCAGGACATTTAGCTTACTGAACAAGTTGAAACTTATTCAGCTGAGGTTCTCAGTACACTGATTTCTATGAGCTTTGTTCATGCCACTTAACTTCGTTCATGCAAAACCTCTTAAAGCAAAGTATGAAGGTAATTGAGAATCATGACTGACAGCCATTGACAAAGTCAGTAGGCTCAAATCTAGCTAACACATGACAGAGTAGGATATGCATTGGCTTACAAAGTTAAGTTGAGTAAATCATTTAGCAAAGAGCCAAGATAAACATTTGTTCAGCTATTTAAAAAAATCAGATTTTATGAGTTGAACATTGAACACAGGAAATGCATTCAGTGTCCTGAGATTGTATCTAAAACATGTTTAGCTGCTGGAATATTTATGTGTAAGTTAGTTCCCATTGAAAGCGTTCAAGTTGGAATACTAAATCCGTGCACATTAACTGTTATGAAAAAGATGTTGATAAGGTTTAGTTTCTTCCACTAAAGTAAGAAGTCATGATTCTGAAAATAATAAAACATCAAGAGAAGATCTTCCCTGGACTGTTGGGCCAGTGTAGACTATTCGTTTGGCTTTAAAAACACATGTTCATCTAAGTATGGTTTGCTCATATATGTTTGCATTTGAACTGACTCCATGAGGGTGTCTAATAGCCTGGTGTCATTTCATCATGACTAATAATAGTCTATTCAATCAGCTCTCACATAAACAATGACAATGTTCTCTACTTCCTCTATCAAACTTTTATTTTTAACAAGTTCATGTAATTTAGCATACTTGTACAGGATAACAAGGTTTTAGGTATTTGGGATCGAACTGTGAATACTGCAATAGCGTTGGGGAAATATCCACTGTCCAGACGGTCATTTAAATAGGAACAAAAAAAGCCAATGTGACATCATTTAGACTAACATGCTACTAATCTATTTCTAGTCTCTAGTGTGTTCAGAAGCAACTCGTTCTCTCTACTTACTTGTGAGTAGCAGAAATCCACGGTGAACCAAAGTCACTGGTAGTTGGGCAAATTATGAAATATGACTCTTTTTCTTGGGGCTTTTGCTAAAGTTCCTGTTTCTTGTAAGGAAATGCATTACAAAATACACACTTGCAAGAATGAAAAAACCCATAACAAGAGTGCTATTCAAAACATATGATTTTCAATGGACCAGGGAACCTGGGTAAGGTAAAACAAAAACGAAAACCAACCTATTTCCATAGAGTGGATTCTGACCCATAGGACAGAGAAGAAACCACCTA
>NW_022103899.1:35440103-35472508 GCF_000313985.2 Echinops telfairi | reverse complement strand
ATGAATCGGGCTGCAATGGGGTGGCATATGTGTCCGTGTTTTCACTTATTTATTACACTGGGTTGTTTTTCCTGCTAAGAATCAGAAGAGACCTGTAGAAATGCAACTCTCCTGTGCTTGATAGAACTTGATAGTGCTCGTTTGTGTCTCATTTTCACACAAAGGGTTGGCTATTATTTTAAGTGGTATAATAAATCAATGCAGATAGGCAAGTTCATGTATCATCAGGAAAAGGAACTGGGAGAGGTTCTAAGCCAATGGAGTAGGCTCAAGGGCTGCTGCAAGACTGATCTTGCCAGGATAGCATTCAATGATTTCCCTCTTGGACTCAAGGAAAGATAAGGATAAAAAAACTTTAACTAACAGCTACCTTTCAAGGCCCAAAGATTCTATACTCCGATAAACCCAATTTTCCCCTACTTCATCCTCTGCTTGCTTTCTGCACAAACCCTCACATCTGCGCAGACCAGGGTTTTTTTTTCTAGCCCTATCGATTGTCCTTTTCACTGCATATCCACATTGCTCTCCTTGCTCTTTGTCAAGTGCCCCTCTGACACTTTCTATTCCCTGTCTCATTACTCGAGGCGTTCCAATTCCTCCTCCAATTGAAACATTCTCTCTATGAAGCATTCCAACCACTCACGAGCATCTACTGGGCTTGTTTCCATAATTTATTTGGCATTAATCTGGACAACCTTGTATTATTATTCAGCCTCCTTGGATTAAAAAACAGACAAACATTCAACTCGTATGTCCCCATTCCTTTCTGGTGCCTATTTAAACCCTAGAAGTTAGTCATCTCTAACAAATATCTGAATTGTTTCTATACTATTTTGAATTAAAAACAAATAATATGCAAGATTAAAAAAAATTAGCCAGGTAGCAGTATACAACGTACTGTGAATGAATGAGGCTAAGGGTTTAAAACCTCATCTTTGGAAAAGCACTTTGACAATTGTGGGAAACTGAAGGGACAACATCAGCCTTCACTTAGCACATGAGCAGATCCTCTCGGAGAGACCACTCAGTTGACCAGGCATCTTACACTCATGATGACCTGTGCTTCTGTTGCTTCAACTCTACTCTTGACTTAGCATCCAACTAACTGCCTTTTGTAAATCTGTATGTCTTTAAGCAGATTGTGCCAGGGCCAGAGTGTCTCCTTCACTAATAGGCCAAGTTCACCTGCTGGGAGCCATCTGTCAACCCCAGTGGCTTACAGAGATTTCACAGGGCAGACATTGGGCTCAGCCCGGGTGACAGCATTGGACCATTGCGGTCAGTGTGAACATTCAGATTTCAGCTATGCTTTGAAGCATTCAGAGTGCTGCTCACGGAGGATGCTGTCTATCTCAGCTCCCACACCCTCCGAGGAATCGGATTTGGAAAGTGTCGTCCCATCGGTGAGATGATTTACTGGGTACTTGGGAAAGACATCCAGGCAGCCAGGAGGACCATTCTGGAGAGAGGAAAACACAAGCTGTGTGCCTGCCTTTGGCTTGCTCTTGGAAAATGAAGTGCTAACAAACCTCCTCAAAGCCCAAGGAGCTAAAAACTCTAGGAACAGAGGAATTTCATAAAATCATTGGCGTCTTAGGGAAGAGTTTACAATTAAGGGTGGTCTCCAGCTGATTCTAGTCCTTCATCTTTTGCTGCACACTGTTGAAGAGGCAATGCCTGATAACTTAATTACCACAGTGGGGACTGGGCTGGCACTCACCCCTCCCTCTTCTGTAATGCTAATTTGAAATAGCTTCATTCCTTCCGGAATTATTATCTTAATAGTGTCAGGCAAGCTTTTATTGCTTAAAAAAATTGCTTGCAATCACTCACTTAAAAAAGTGAGGTTCACTTAATGGAGTAAGAATATTACTTACTGGTTTGGAAAAATCTATCAAAATAAAAGCTATTGTTGAAGCATATATGATTCCACTAGGTTGTTAAGCCCCAGGTGTTCTGGAAATTCTGTAACAATATTCATACACACACGATGTAGTCATTCTCACATTAGCAGTCTTGGAAATAGGAGGGTACACCATCCTCTATCCTTAACATTTTGCCAAACAAAAGGGGAGGGCTTGGCAGAGAGATGCTGGCAACTAAAAAGACCTAACCCCTTAAAATAGGAGGCAGAGGGGGAGGCAGAGAGTCTGCTGGGGCCCTCCTTGATGTGTTTTCCCCTTTCCTCTATTATTCTGTCCCTGGTCACACCATCCCCTTCTTTGTGATCTTTTTAGAGGGGGGGTTCTATTCTTATGCTGTTTTGAATTGGCTTAGTTTAAGCAGACAGACACCCCTGCGAAGCTCAGCTGGAATGGAAGCAGGAGGGAGGGCTGCACCCAGAGAGAACCACACTTCACAGAACTATGGCCAGACACAGGAGGAACCTGGGATGGGCCATACTCCGGAAAGGCTTTCCTCCAGAGCTCCTGGTGGCCGCTGAGGTTCTATAATCAAGCCACATGTGCCTCATTTACATATAAAAATATATATGGGAATAAGGTTAATGTGTGCACTGGAAAACGGCAAGTGGGACAATGAGACAATGAGGTTGTGCCCACCCCAGCTGTTCTGAGCCAATGTGCAGGGTGCCGGCTCTTTGCTTGGTCGCCCCTGGCCTCCCGGGAGATGACAGCAGCTAATGTTGGCATTTGTAGGCACAAAACGTGGCTTCGGAGATGGGCTTTCAACCTCCCTTGGAGGATGTCTTTTTAGAGCGATGAGTCAGCCAGTCTAGAGTCAGCAATCTTTAAGCAGAAGGTTTGAGACTTGAAAAAGGGTATTATCTTTTTAAAAATGTGGTTTTCGATTACCCATGATAATCAAAACATCACATTTGGAGTGGTCGAGCTGTCCAATTCCAACTCCAGGTGTGGGACAACTCCTGCACCCCACCCCCACCCCCACTAGCTTCCCTGCCCAGCCCTCTCAGCACTGTGAAGGGCAGCAGTCTGCTCTGTGGGTGCCCCCTTTGCCCAGTGCCTTGCATGAGTTCATGCTTAGAAAGAGCCTCAGATTTAAGAAATAATTTAGGAATTCCTGGATGACACAAATGACGAAACGCTCAGCTTTGCATTCTGTCTAGTGATCTCCTTCCAAAATTTTGCCATTGAAAATCCCAAAGGGGAGAGTTCTGCGCACACTCAGAATCAACTCAATAGCAAACACATTTTTAAAAAGAACTTTCTTCTTGGTGAAGGGCTCCAACTCCTCACCTTACAATGCTGTTTCTTTTTATTCATTTGTTTTTGGTTTTTTAATTTTTTAATTTTTTTATATTCATTTGTTTATGACTTTAGGTTTTCCATGTCACATCCATTCGATTTTTTCATCTGTATCCAACCTGAAAGTCATTTAACTAAAAAGAAAACCCATTTAGCTAAAAATAATGGGAAAACAAATACAAAATCGAATCAAACAGTTGAAAGGAGGCTGGAGGCCATTTGTGATTTCCCCTTGTCTCACCTTTTGGGTGGCTCAACCCAGTTAGCAAAACGGAGCCCTGGTGGTGCTCTTGGCTAAGCATTGCACTGCTAAGCACAAGGCTTGCTGTTCGAACTCACATGCCACTCTGCAGGAGAAAGATGAGGCAATCTGCTCCTATGAAGATTGATAGTCTCTGAAACCTTAGATAAGGCCACTCACTGTAAGTCGGAATCAATTTGATGAAAATGGGTTTAGTTTGTTGTTATGGAGTTAACAAAAAAGCACTGGTGGCAAGGTCTGCTGTTCAAACCCACCAGTTGCTTCTTGGAAGAGAAAGGAGGCTGTCTGCTCCTGCAAAGATTTCTTGTCTTGGAAACTCTATGGAGCAAGTCTACTCTGACTTATGTGGCCACCATGAATGGGAATTGGGCTTTATGTGGTTAGCATCAGCTGAATACGCTGCGCCTATGCCTAGACTGTCCTGCCCTGCTTCAAGTTCTTCAAAAGCTCTTATGGGCTTCCTGGAGATGTCCTGGTGACCAGAGGGGGCTATGAAATCCTCCTGTAGTGGAAGGCAATCTCAGTAAAAGCTTCACGGTGTTAATGAAAGCCATCACAGTAGGGGACACACTTTAAAATAACATTAAAATTGGGAACACAGAATCCTGTTTAACCTATGAGAGGAACACACATATGTCACTGCTGGACCCTTAACTCACAGAAGAAAAGTGCAGCTGCTCTGCTTTGGACTATGATTCACTTTGAAACATGTTCTAAGGCGGTAAAAGTTTAAGTTTTCCATGTAACAGTTTTCTCCTTTAACAAACCATCTACTGCCCTTGCCTGCTGCCATGGTCAGTTTCCAACGGAGTTCACAGTAAGTAAGTAATCAGGAGTTATTTATCAGATGAAACGTGAACTGGAATTCTTCCGTTTCACTGCTATATAAATCATCTGTGCCGGTAAATAAGGAACGATCTCATCTTCATCAAGCCTCCTTACCAGTCCAGTTAAATAACCGGAATCAAGTGATTTCAAAATGAAAGGGCAAACGTTGAAGAGAAGTAGCTACAGTAATGAGAAACTGTACTTTTGGGAGTCCCTGTTGAAATAGTATAAAGGTCGATCATATTTAGAGCTTATACAACAGAGATTATTTTAAAGATTTTTAAAAAGTAACTTTATCCAAGTCCAATCAGTTCAACCCAGAACAGAGCCTATTTCACACCCTACTACGTCAGAGAGAGCCTCTTTGTAGGCAGACTGCTTGTTTTAAAGTCAGTTCCAGAGCCCATATTACAGCTCATTTATCATGCTAAACACATGGTTCCTGTGCTGCCCTTTGCTTTGTTTGGGAAGCTGGTGATAACTGGTGGTCTAGTGGTAGAATCCTTGCCTTCCGTGTGAACAAGACCAGGATCTGATTCCCCACCAATGCACAGCAAGCTCAGCCACTAGCCACCCATCTGTCAGTGGAAGCGTGTGCGCTGCTATGATGTGGAACACGTATCAGTGGAGCTCACAGACTAAGGCTGAGTAGGAAGAAAGCCCTAGGAATCTACTGAAAAGTCAGTCGATGAAAACCTTATGAATCCCAAGAGGTCCACAACCAACCCTGAGGATGGCTCGGGTTGGGGTCACTTTTTGTTCCCCAGGCTCGGGGGTCTCCATAAATCAGAGGCTCAACAGCAACAGCTAGAGACGCTGGGAGCAAACGGAGTCCCTCGACCTAATGTATTGTTCAGCCTTCCTTCATAGCCCCTTCCTTTAGATCCACTGCAACCACGTGAAGCAGTTTTTTTCCTCATCCTAACACTATTCCTGCTCTGTAGTGTTACCTCTGGAAGCTTGTTTTAGAGAAGTGACAGACGGTTGTTCTTAGCAAGAGGCTCCTGTGTTCTAATTTGTGCCTTGTATTTCTGGCAGGTGGTTGGGGGCTGTGGGCTCAGCGGCGGCCGGCCCGGGCTGTCATACTCTCTCTTCCAGGATACTTCGTTTGCAGGCGAGCTGATGGCGCAGTGGGTTAAGAATTGGGCTGCAAGGTCAGCAGCTAGAAACCAGGGCTCCACGGCAGACAGAGGAGACTTACCGTTTTGGGAGCCTCCAAGGGCAGTCCGACCCTGCCCAATAGGGCTGCTACAACTTGGGGTGCACTCATTGGTAATACATTGATTCAGAGTTTTGTTTGTTTTCTTTGCAGGGAAAACTAGTGTAGAAGTTACAAGATGAGAGACAGCCAAACCTCTACGTGATAAGTTATTTAATTTCACAGGGCCACAGAGTTACTTCTTTACTGAGCTACCTTAATGATGAGATCGATGATGAAAAGCTGCTTGCACACACACTCAGAATTGACTCGATGGCAGTGAGAGGTACTATGTGGAGTCATTAGGAGTCCTCATTGACAGGGGTTTTGGTGTGGCTGGATTTTATTGTGCATGGGGGATGCAAATGGCTTGAGTTTGTCTATTAACCCCAAGGTGGCCATCAGAGCCCACCTGGCAAAGTCATGGAAGAGAGTCCCCATAATATTATTTCATAAGATTATCGTAAGAATTACTCTTGGGAAGAGTTCTACTCTGCAATCCTAAGGCTTTTCATGAGTTGGAATTGACCCAAGGGGTGGCAAGTGGTTTGGGTTTTTGGCTTATTATTATTATACAACTAAGTGAATTGGGCAAGGCTGGTTTGTCAAAAGGTGCTCTGATGGCACAGTGGTTAAAGAGTTTGGCTGCAAACCAAAAAGCCAGTGGTTTTAACCCACCAGACTCTCCTGGGATAAAGACTTGACAGTCTCTATCTATAATGACTGACAGCCTTTGAAACTATGGGGACGATCTATTTTTCCCCAAGAGAGTCAGAATCCACTTACGGAAAAGGAGGTGGACATTTGGGGCCGGCCTGTTAAAATGTTGAGCACAGTCAAAGCTGCTCTTTTGCTCTACAGCCCTCTCTGAATATGGATGGGCATCAGAGTCACCTGGGCTCCTGATTCCATGACCGATATTCTGATTCCATAGGTCTGAGGTGGGTCCAGGAATTGACATTCTTCACCAGCAATGTAAACCCTTGGGGGATGATCGTGGGAGCAGCCCAAATTGAAAAATAGCTGTTTTGGATGATACAATTGATCCTATTGTTATGATTGTTATTGTTTTGACTGTCAGTATGACAGATAATTTTTAAAAGGAGGCCAATTTTTCCAAAAAGGCTACTTGGTAATCATTATTAGTTTAAACGTTTACATATTTTAGTTTAAATGTTTGTTGTTCTTTTTAACTCAATCCTCTGTTGTGTTGCCATGTGCTGTCAAATTGATTTGGACAAACGGCAACCCTGGCAGAGGGAATAGACTTGTTCCAAAGAACTCCTGGGTTGCGATCTCAAGGAACCGATCAGCAAGTCTTTCCTCCAGTGGCGGAGCCGCTGATGGGTTTGCACAGCGCTGCACCCTTTCCCTTAGCAGCCAAGTGCTTAACCATCGTGCCACTGGGGCTTCTTTGAATCCTCTCTTATGGATACAAAAACAAGGTGGGTTTTTGTCACTTAGTAATTGATCGGTCACTTTTCTTTTCAAAAGCTTTGGCTTTTAACTTTTTGAGTATGATAAACTCTTTGGAGCATCTAATGAAAGCTTTGGATTCATGCCCATATAGGCATTACTCTCATGTCCTCAAAAGCTCCCTGCATGCCATCTATGTACCCCCTAGAAGCCAATGGACCTCAAGTTAAAAGCATTTGGACTGAAGAATTAGGTATTAACCATTTGCCATTTGAAGAAAAGCTTCAGTGCTCTGTAGATTTCATGGATCTACAACTCTTATTATACAATGGAAAACTGTGACCTTTCCATATCTATTTATTACTTCTGAAACAGTTTGATTGCTTATATTGTAGGAGGGCTGGAAAAGAATAGTTCTTTACAAAACAGAATTGGAGAATTCTAATAGGAAGGTTGTTTATTCGGTGAAAATAACTGGTTTCAACTTTGAATAACAGGAAATGCAGAAAACACATAAAAGAAAACTTTAATGGTCACAGATTTGATTCCAAGTTTGATGGCGCACACACACACACACACACATACACACACACACACAAATACATATATATTCATCCCGTTATGCCTTACCTATGTCTGGCGAGAAAAGTGTCTCTTCATTAGGAATCAGGGAAGGCACATGGTCTTTTTACTGCATTGCGGTTGGGATTAAGCCAGTAGAAGGGTCTGCTGGTATTCGGGTAAAGAGTACCAGGTCCTGGAAAGCCTGCCTCACTGGCTTTATCTTTCCGGAATCACCTGTTCCGCGCTCCTTACATTCTCTGCTCTCTTGTCACCTTGGCTTCCCCAACTCTTCTCACTACCCATAATCCACCCTCTTACAGCCACAGGGCCTTGGCATGCCAAGAATCATCTTTAAGAATCATTTTTTCCACCTTCTTTGCTTAGTTATCTGATATTTATTCGTAAATCACTGCTAAATTACTCTCCCTGATGAGACAAAATCTTGAAAATCTCCTTCACAGCACTTGTCATAGTTCTAATTTTATATCGACTTGTGCAATTATTTTATCACAAGTGTACTCCCTAGAAAACTGTAAACTTCATAAGGTCAGGGCAATAATGAGTTTGCTTTATTCAGCTCACAAGAAGTTGCATCCAATACATATTTAAATACTAGATGGAAGCATGGATTTTTAAACAAAATGAATGAATGTCATTCATTCAGTCTCAGGGCCTTGAGAGAAAGATAAAAATGAATATCATATTTTGTCAAGTTAACATGTAGACTAGCAAGAACCTCAATAACTATGTATTACAGGGATGAGAATACACTTTTAGGCCTGAACTTTTACATCCATAAAAGGAAGAGATTTGACTTGATCGTCAATAAGTTCCTCTTCTGTTTTAAAACTCAATGAATCAACAACATACATGTTCATCAACTGATGAATGGATGAAGACAAAATGTGGTGTACCCAAAAGAAGAGTAATGAGCCTCGATGACACAATTAGTCCAATGAACTAGAAACTTCTTGAACATTAGTTTCCATGGTCCTGAGACCAAAATACCTAGATGGTGCTTGGCCATTACGACTACCAACTGCTCTGAAAGGGACTGCATTAGAAGGTCCTGGCTAGACTGGTAGAAAAATGTGGGACAAAACTGAAAATCATGAAAGGCACCAGCTTGCTGGTCAGATAGAGATTGGTGGGACCCCTGAGAATATAGCCCATGGTCACCCTTTGAGTCTGGAATGAAATTCACCCTTGTGATTCAAGTTATGCAAGTCTATAAATGGAATGATAATATTATTATGGGGCTCAAATCTTATAATAATTAGCCACTTGCAGATGAGGGGACAGCATTTACCCAAGGACAAAGTTCAGAAGGGTTGGGCAGGAAGGATGAATGGAGACAGAAAAGAGGGAAGAGGTTGGCGGGGTGATGTTAGACTGAAGGGATTGCAAAGAATGAGACGGAACACAATATATGTATGCATCGTTAAACGTAAAATGGATGATCTACTCTGCAGAATCTATTCAATTCAAAAATAAAATGTAGTGTGTCCATACAAATGAAGCATTATTTAGCCACAAAAATGAATTAAAAACAGATACATGCTACAACATTGATAGGTCTTGAATACATTACAATGAATGAAGAAATGCCTGTCACAAAAGGCCACTTGTTATGTGATTTCATTTTATATGAAATGTCTAGAAGTGGCACATTTATAGGGATAGAAAGTAGATTAGTATTTGACAGGAAGTATGGAGACATGGTTTTATGCACAAATCCTGCAATGAATAAATAGATGGATTCTATCAATTTCTCCAGTCTGAAATGGATCAAACATGCAATCAAAATGCATTGATAACTATTGGTGATTAGAATATGAAAGCTGGAAACAAAGAAAGTACAGTGGTTGAAAACTATGGCTTTGGTGATAGAAACAGAACTGGAGAATGCACGACAGAATGTTGCAGAGCCAATGGCTTGTTATTTCAGAAACCTTTATTCAACATCACAAAAACATCATACATGTGGACATCTCCAGACGAAATACAAAAACTCAGATGTATTATATCTGTCAGAGCTCGATTTCAGCAGTTAAAATGGGGCCAGTGGCTGACTGTTGCTCTTGTGTAAGTTCAGGTTGAAACTGAAGAAGGTTAAAACAATTCCAGGAGAGTCAAAACCGGACCTTGCACATATCCGACCTGAATTTTGAGAACATGCAACGAACAGATTTGATTGAAGCATTGAATACTAATAACAGAAGACTTGAGCTATTGATGACACAAAGAACATTATTCATGAAGAAAGCAAAGGGTTATTAAAAAGTGAGGAATGAAAGAGAAGACCAAAGTAGATGTGAGAAGACGCTGGAACTTGCACTGTAGAGTAACTACGGCAAATGGATGAAGTCAAAGTAATGAACAGAACATGTCAAAGGGCATAAAAGTAGAGTATTATGATAAGATGTGCAAAGACATAGTATTAGACAACCGACAAAGGAAAAACACACCCAGCGTATTGTAAGCTGAAAGAATGGAAGAAAAAACTAAAGCCTTGAGTTGCGAAACTTAAAGATTTCATGAGCAAAATATGAAACAATGCAGGAAGCCTCAAAAGAAGATGGAAAGAATACACAGCCATTGTGCCCAAGAGAACGAGTCAACGTTCAACCACTTCAAGAGGTAGCATAGATCAAGAACTGGTAGTACTGAAGGAAGAAGTCCACGCTGCACTCACGACATTAGCAACATAAATAAACAAGTCTCTAGAAATGGAAGGAATACCATTTAAAATTCCTCAACAAGCTGATGAAGTCTGTCGAGATTTGGAAGGCAGTTACCTGGCCAACGATTTGTCCCCATCCAAAGAAAGGTGATGTCATAGAATGCAGGAAGTACTGAATAATATGATGGATGTTAAATTCTGTTGAAGATTATTCAACAATGGTTGCAGAAATATATTGACAGGTAGCTGCCAGAAATTCAAGTGGGATTCAGAAGAGGGCTGGAACAAAGGCTGTTTACCTGTGTTTTATTGACTTATTGATTGTATTCAACTATGTGGAACAGACCAAATTATAGAAAACCCGGAGAACCTGTATGTGGATAAAGAGGCAGTTAGGTGAACAGAATGCTGACATTGTATGGCTTAAAACCAGGAAAGCTGTGTGTCAGGGTTGAATCCTCTCACCATGCTGTTCAATCTGCAGTCTGAGCAAATAATTAGAGAAGCTAGATTCTATGAAGAAGATTAGGAGTACATTTGGGGAGAGAAATCAAGAAATGTAGGTTGGGGCCAGTTTGGATATTTTTATTTTGTAATTAAAGGGCTTTTGTGTGTGTGTAGATTTCAGATTAAGATATCATCATGAGTATGTTTTAGGAAGATTAATTTTAAATGGAAATGGATGAGTGAATCAAAGGCCGGAACGATCTTGGGATAAACCAATAGTTGAATGGCAGAATGAGGAAAACGAATGCCTTCATACAGCACAGGGACCATTCGGTTAGCACACACAAGTCCTGAGTTATTACACCACCAGGGCTTCTTTCAATCCTCCTAAACGTCAAAATGCACTGCTCTTGAGCCAATTCTGACCCCTGGTGACCCTATAGGACAGAGAGGAGCTGTTGCTGTGGGTTTCTGGATTTGAAATCTGTATGGAAGCAGAAAGCCTCATCTTCCTCCCTGGGAGTAGCAGGTCATTTTGAACTGCAGACCTTGTGGTTAGCAGCCCAAGCAATGCACAACCACTATGCCAGCAGGGCTCTCCTAAAATCTCTATAGCTGATACAAAGGGGCAGGAACTCCCCCCCCCCCCAATAGCACACGGACCTTCTTTCTTTCCAAAACCCAGGCTTTTAACTCATTTTTTTTTTTTGGTATAATAAACTTGGGGGAATTTAATGAAAACTTTGGATTTGTGCCCATATTTTAAAAAATAATGACAGGACCTAAAAAAAAATCAATACTGTAAGGCATAATAAAAAAGATTTCAAGGAGAAACGAGAAGTCCCTACTAACACCCTTTTTAGATGTGTAGAGTGCACAATGCCAGTCTTTAGATGCGTTATAACCGAGTCAAGGGCTCATGGCCATCAGCCCAGCCCATGGCAGAGTCCCGGCTGAACTCTAGGTGCAGTTTTCTTCCATTGCATCATTGCGATGAAAAGAGAGCTCATTCAGCATAAAGGCTACGAGGCAAGCAAAAAAAAAAAAATTATTTTCAGCAGTAGTAGGCTGAGAAGAAGATATTTAACAAAAGAGGATGAATAGAGATGGATAGATAAGACAATACTTTTAGAAGACATATTTGAGGAGAAAAGGGGAGAAATGCTTATTTGCTTTGTTGCCTAAGAGATTCCCATTCATACAGCAACCCTAGAACTGCCCGAGGGTTTCTGAAGCCATGAACTTTTATGGAAGCAGAATGCCTTATCTTCCTCCTGACTGTTTGGTTAGTGCCCTAATGCTTAACCCACGAAGCCACCAGAGCCCTGCCCCTACTATAGAGTTTCTAGCATTGACTAGTTTCTATGGTAACTTTAAATAGTTGTAGGATCCAGCAACTACCTTTTAGCCTGGGCTTCCAGGCTAAAATGTGGATCCAGAGTAAAAGGGCAAGGTGATTCGTGAGGAGCAGCAAGGGCACACCGTCACTCACTGGAGTCACGTCAAAGAAGCCACACGAAGGTGGACTGAAGACCGGGGGAAGGAAGGAAGTCTACCATTATTCATCATCTGTTTTGACAGAGCTTGCCCTGGGTTGAAACATTATTTTATTGCTTTACCAGTTCATTTGAAGAAGGGCTGTAGCTCATATTTGTCTGCTAGTCCCAAGGCCAGTGGTTCAAACTTAATGGTTGCTACCTGGGAGAAAGATGAAGCTGTCTGATCCCAGAAAGATGTACAGTCTAGGAAACCCTCTAGAACGGTTGCTATGAGCTGGAATCGACTCAATGGTAAGGAGGGTTTTTGCTTTGTTTGATTTTGGTTCATCTTAGTCTAAAGTCAATAGGACAATTTCTCCCTTATTTCTGTATACGTCTCAAGATATTGAAGAGAAAGAAAGCAAAACAAAACAAAACAAAGAAACAAAGCCTGAAAACACTGAATGTTCTCAACATACTTCCATTTTGGAAGATGTCTTCAATGTTGAATTGTATCTGGTGGCTATTGGTTTTCCATTAATTAGAAAGCAGAATGGTACTCATGTGAAACCGTATCTCCGAGAGTAGATGTTTTGTGTGGTTATTACCTCACCCATACTGGCATATAGTATTCATTTTTAGACTCATTAAAAGAAAGTATCTTCCAAGTACATTTCAGGCTCATAAGCATGGACGCACTTCTGCTGGAGCTTATGATAAGAACAACAGCAAATGATAGATCTGATTTAGGGAATGGTATGAGCTCACTGGGGACACTCTGAATAAAGAAACACCAGCTCCCTTTTACAAGGCAGCCCTTGAGTTTGCTTTGGACTTTCTGCCATGGTCGCTGCTTCTTTAGATGAAAAGCTAATAAGGACGTGTTCACCTATGAGGACTGGCAGTCTCAAAGATGACCCATAGACAGGATCTCAACTATCAAATACCATACTTTAATTTACTGCATTCCAAATCACGTCATCAAAAGAAAGGAAGATACTTTTACAGACTGTTCTAAAGGCTCCTCCTATTAATAAAGAGGCCAATTTTCTAGTTTGTTAAGAGACTGGGTTGACAAAGTGAATCACCTACACCTTTCCCCCATCTTGTCATTCTTCATTAATGTGAACATCAGGCGAAGCAATTTGCCCTCTTATTGCTTCTGAAAACAAATTATGTGTAGTTGTACGCGGAGCACTACATTTTTTGAGTTGTTTTTCTGAAAGTGCCGGAGGAAGGCCAAAAAAGATTGAACTGTGTATTGCCAAGTGTCATCCATACGGTTTTCCGTGGCGAATTCCCCCAAAGTGGATGGCCTATTCCTTTTTCATAGTCTGTCCTTAGTCTGGAAGCTCTGCTGAAACCTGTTTATTTGGGGCATTTGAAATACTGGTGACATGACAACATCACAACCACTCAAAGGCATCACAGCACAACAAGCTGACAGACGTGGTGATGAAGATCAAGCGTTTCAGCCTTCGCTGTGGATTGTGACTCAAAGAAAAGCAAGCAAGGATCCTCAGAATTGGGCCTGTAGGTGACATCACTATAAATGGACAAAACCACAAAGTGGTCAAAGATTTCATCGTGCTTGGATTCACAATCAATGATCATGGAAGCACCAGTCAAGACATCAAACCTGCTACACAAGACCTCTTAAACTGTGAAAAAATAAATATGCTGCTTTGAGGACAAAGGTGTGCCTGCCCCCAGCCATGGCGTTTTCCATCACCTCCTATGCAGGTGAATGTTGGACGTTGAATTGGGAAGCCTGGAGAAGAAGCGTTGCATTTGAAGTATGGTTCTGGTGAAGAATCTTGAAAGTACCACGGACTTCCCAAAGAACAAACAAACCTGTCTTGGAGAAACGTCAGCCAGAATGCTCCTTAGAGGCAAGGATGGCGAGCCTTCATCTCATGTACTTTGGACATGTTGTCGGGAGAGACCAATCCCTAGAGAAGGACATGTCTTGGTAAAGTAGCAGGTCAGCAATAAAGTGCAAGACTCTCACACAGGAACCGACACTGTGGGCTCCAACAGCAGAGCAGTGGTGAGGCTGGCACAAGGCCAGGCAGTGTCTCCTTCTGTTGGACACAGGGTCGCTGTGAGTCAGAACTGACTAGATGTCACCTGACAACAGTCCTCCAGGCTTCCGGGTGGCCTGGTGGGTTAGGAGTGAGGTTGCTAATTGACATGCCGGCCGTCCAAGCCCATCAGCTGCTCTGTGAGAGATGGCAGGGTTCTCTGCTCTCCCAAAGACGTGCAGTCTCAGAATCCCAAAGGGACAGCTGTGTCCTATAGGCTGACCTGAGCCGGAGTCAACTCCATGGCCTGGAGTGAGAGCGAGAGAGCAGTCTTCTATGGTAGAGGCCCTGAATGCGTTTTTTCTTAACAAAATCACTTTGGTATATGATTTAGTGATAATCACAATATTCCAATTTTGGGAAATGTGTTTTCTCCAGGGCCACCCTACTGTAAGCATGAAACTATTTGCTAATGAACTGGCCATTCATAAAATAGCATCCCTTGCATATGGACCTGTCTCTGGTTTGTACTCGCGTCTAGCCTTTCTCAAAATGCCAAGGTTTTTTCTCTTTAGCTGATTCCCTAGTGCCTGTTTGAAGATGTTAATAGCTGACAACGCAATGGACATTTTATGCCGGTCAAATGCAAGCTGAATGGCAAGCATTGCTAAAGATGCAGGATTTGATGAAGACTGGGAACACAGTGCAGGCGAATTCGAGTCAGGGACTACGTAAACATATGTTTTTCTTTCAGAGGTCTACTCCCCGTGACTAGCAACCCTACATGCACGCACACACATATTGACATCGATCCCTGGGGGCACCGATGACAACGGAAGCTGGGAGAAGGACTGACGTAGGCAAACTGTGGTTTGAGTAGACGGCGGAAGGCCACAGAACAAGCAAATCACGCTTAGAAGAAATATGACCAGAATGTTCCTTGGGAGCATTGATGGTGGCACTTTGACTTGCTTATTTTGAACAGGCCATCAGGAAAAAGCAACCACGAGAAACCAACATCATGCTGATAAAGTCAAAGGCCGTCAAGAGGGGGGAAAGCCTCAATGAGCTGAATCGACACAAAGCGGCAATGGCCCTGAACATGCCGGTAATCCTGAAGACGGTGATGCACACGGCTGCCGTAAGTTGGTGCCAACTCAGGGGCAACTAGCCAAACATATGGTGTGTCCGTGTGCGCATAGCTAAAACACTGTAATCATCCTCACATCCGCACCTATACACACTCTTCCAGCATATCGCTGCTACACTAACTACAATACAAAAGGAAATTCTGGACTGCATGTAAAGTTTCCATCTCTTTGATGAAGTGTAATACACCCAAATTGTGCCGTCTTGTTCACCAGCCTCGAAGTGTGGATCATCCCGCTGGGGAAGCGGGGGAGCTGTGGGAGTGTATTTAAGTCTGCAGCAGTACCCCGGGGCTCTGCAGACACGAACACTTTGGCTTTCCTGTCCATTTACACAACAGGCTTGGCAAACTATAATTAACCACATTTTCTTTTACAGCAGGGTAATTATTTGTTCTTCTTGCTTAAGCAATAAAAGAGCCCACTAAACAAGAAGCATGCGCACAGGCTCATCAGCCTGTCTCTGTGCCCAAAATGGGGAGGATTCAACTACTTCCCATAAACCAGACTGGCGGTGTAGCTTAGTCAGTGAAAGAAAAAGGAAGCCCCATGTAAGCCTTTACAAAAGGCTTCCGAAGAGAACGCATGCTGGTCACGTTTAAGAGGCTCGCTCTTGTCTTAGTTCTAACTTCATTCTAACTGCTGATGTTCATACTGCGTGTCATGGATTAAATTATACCAGAAGGTTTCAGAAGTTTGTGGAAAAACTCCATTATTTTTCATTTCTGTCTTCTACCAATCATGTTGACTTTCCTCGTGTGACCCTGTTTGGACACTGGGGTGTCCTCCTGCTCTGTCATGGAGGTCATACCAGAGCACGATGGTTTCAAACCTAATCTCTGCTGAGTGGTGGTTTTTTAAAAAATGATTTGTTTTGAAAGTCATCCTTTGTGATAATTGTTGTTCTAGAACACTAGATAAAGAAGACACCAGAAAACAAATGCATCCCTGAAAAAGAATGGTAGTAAGGATTTGAAGATGAACACAATATCCCTCGCGATAATTTACATTTATGAGTTGGGGCAACAGACTACTCTATGTGATCGTTGCTTTAGCTCACTCAAGAGCCAAATGACCAAATTAGCTTATCTGTATTATGGTAGATTAAGACAGGGATTTGTACAGCGTTATTTCCAGGGCACTGGGCAAGGAAGTAATGAATACCCAAGTATTGACTAGAAATATTGTACTGAATCTTTGGCTAAGCAAATGCAAACATTCTTTCTAGGTCCCTACTCTTCACTCAGAAATCCTCTTTCTGTCTGCTATTCCTCCCTCTCACAGTTGTGGGGTCCACTGACTCCCAGAGGTGTACCCCTGCAAACAAGTGGAAACACCTAACGGGCTGAATAAAACTCTCTCGCTGCCCAGGGAGCAGCCACAGCTCAGCAAGGCAGAACCCTCAGCTCACTGGAATGTGGAACTTGCTCCCCAGGCATCTGCACATTCCGCGGTGCAGCCAAAGCTGCCATCTGTGGCTTTACCTTGGCGTTCTGCAGACTTTTCCAAATCTGTTTTCTTACCACCGGGTGCACACAGCAAAGTTAATTAGATCAACTTTGAAACCACGAACAGCAATTGTGGGTTCTGTTGCTGATGAAAAGATTAGGGGACAGCTACTAAAACTGAGGTTTTCTTTTAATATTATTCCAAAAAGAAATGCATGTCATTCTGGCAAAGCATGCAAAACTGTGGCCACTCTTCTTATGTGGCCAGGAAGGAGGCTACAAATCGTTCAGAAAAGATTAACAAGCAGTTGATCTCCATTGACCCTGACCCACAGCGACCCCTCTGTGTCAGAGCAGAACTGTGCTCAGAGGGTTTTCAGTGGCTGGCTGTTTTGGAAGTAGTAGGGGATTGCCAGGCCTTTCTTCTGAGGAACACCAGGAACCCACCAGTTGGCAGTGGAGCACTTTAATCGCTTGCACCCCTGGGATTTCTTGAGAGAAGAATGATGGTACAGGAATAACAGACTGGAGTCACCGCTGTCAACACTTAGCAAAAGGAGCTTCCTTCTACATGCTGAAAAAGCCTTGAAGATATTCTTTCAAATGTTTACTGTGTGCCTGGTCCCTTTCTCTACATGTCAAAGGTGAGTTGGGCATCACTGGGGGAAATCTGGTCATGTACAAGAGATAAACTCATTTTCCTGAATTTGTATGTCAAGTGAGATCTCGATTAGGAAGGTATAATGTAACTAGCAAAGGGCTGTGTTAATCAAGGAGATCCCGTTGTCAGGTAAATGTTGGACTTCTATCCCCAGTTGGGTGAATCGTACCGATCAGCCACTGGAGACTGGCAGCTGGGGAGACCTCTGTAGGGTCACTGTGAGTCACAACGGACTCAACGGCAGTGGCATGTTTTGGGGTTGTTATGCATGTGTTGGATGGATAACCAGGCTGGTGGTTCAAATCCACCGGTATGGGAAACAGGAGGAAGTTTGCTCCTATAAACATTTACAGCCTCAGAAATAGATTCCAGCTGCTATAAGCTGGAATCAATTTGATGGCAGTGGGTTGGTTCTCTTTTAATTATTCGTTATTGTCATTAGCTTGTTAGCATATTTCATGGTTAACACAGTAGGTATAAAATATTATAGCTAAATCTACATATATTTTCATTTCTATCTTCCATAAATAAAGTTTGTAGCCTTGAAAATATTGGGGGTGGTTTTACTCTGTCCTATCGGCTCACTCTGCTATTAAGAAGGAAACAACTCCATGGCACAAAATGACAGCAACAACAGTAATACATTGTATGTTACTCTTTCTCCCTAAATCCATTACCTTCAGGCAATCCAATTCAACCAATTATTATGATCCCTTTTCTTGAAGCCACTTTGGCTCCTGGCTAGAGTCCTGTGACTGAAGAACGGTGTGTGGCCAGTAGTCCTCTTTTGTAAGGATGTCTTAAGTTGCTTTGAGATTGACAGTTAACCAGTCTCCTTCACAAACAGCCTTACTTCACTATTGATTTATGGGCTTGAGATGCCAGCCTGACAGCCATCAGCCTCCTTCCCAGGGCTGCCTGGGTTGTGTGATCACCAAAGCGTGCCTTACAGTCCTGATGTCATTTCAAGATTTGAAAATGAATTTCCAACTTGTAGAACTGATTTTAGAGAAGCGTCCCCAAAGCACAGAGTGAGTGCCCCATCTTGCCAAAGCCCGAATGGAGAAGCAGGACAAATTTGGTGTCCTCAGAACCCCCATGGGTTCTTATGAGATCTGCCTGGTCTTGGTTGAGGAATCAGGAGAGCTTGCTACTGCTCTTTTATGAATTTGGTAAAAGTGACTCCCAGTGTGAATATGAATTTTACTGGTAGTCTATATTAATCAACACTATTAGCAATATATCAATTTATCCATGTAACTTTAGTTTTGTACTAATCATCCTATTAGGCAAGCTCTTTGAAGCACTGCTACGATGACCAGGGAGCTTAAAAAGGTGCAAGACTTCTGGTAATTTCAGTCAGTTAAGGTGGCTGCCTGCTTAGCAGAAGCAGAACATTTAATATCAAATGGTGCTCCACAGCATTTCCTTCATCCAGGGTAGCATAAAGGGTAAGTAATTGGCTGCTAACCCAAAGGTTGGTGGTTCAAACCCATCCAGGGGATCCACTGGAGAATGACCGGGGATCTGTCCCTCCCCCCCTGCCCCCCCAAGTACAGCCTAGGAAACCGCACAGAGCAGTTCTATTCTGTCACTCGGGGTCCCTGTGAGTCAATCTAATGTGCCATCAGCAGCTTCCAGTATTGCTATCTATTGTACACGGAGCTGCCGGGACTCAGCAGCAACCAACAACAGCTTTGTCACCGAAAGGGCAGCCTACCACATCTGTGTCTGCTTGCTAGTTTTATATCCATGTCTCTGAAGAAAAAGCTCCTAAGCTTCTTCGGCTTTGTCTGAAATTCAGTGCTATTCAGAGGAGCAAGTCGTCTAGGAACCACACAGCCTCATCCACCCTGAAGGCAGAAGAAGCAGTTGGCACCCGGCTACTGCCAGTTGTGGTCAGATTACACAGATGGATCCTGGTAGGAACAGTGACAAATGTGGACTGGAGCTCAAAACTCAACAGGCTCAACGTGTGCACCAGACCTCTGTAAGTCCGGGCTAAGAGAGACTAGAGGACTCCCGAGATACTCATTAAATCCTAAATCAAAACTATCCAGAGGTCATCTGTTAGCTAAACAACAGATTGGCTCATTTAAAAATATCCCCAGTCAGTATTAAGTTCCTTTCAAAATCACCATATGAAATAAAAAAGTTACAAAGAACATGATAGCAAAAAGGAGAAATTAAGGGAACAGGGAAATTTGAGAACTGAAACTGGTATCATCAGGACAGAATGAATGAGAATGATGGCACATTGCGACATAATTTGTGTAGAACCTGTTAACTGGCAAGTTGTTAATTAGCTGTGTAAATTTTCACCTTGGACACACAAAAATCCTTTATTTTAAAAAAATCAACACTATTTTTAACCCCAATTTAAATAAACAAATTCTCTCAAAAAATTTTAATAACTGAGAGTTGGGGTGACATTAGCACAAAGTTGTCCCTTGCTTGAACTGAAAAGTTAAGGCAAGCAAACTAGTGAACTTCCCTTTTTGATTAGGTACACTCAAAAGATAACCATGCTCTTTAGGGAAAATGACACCATGATGTACTTTGGGTCTATCAAATTCATTTGGGAGAATTTTAGGCATGCTGTATATGAAGAGAGGAAGTTATTAATCTGAACCTAGACGCATAGAAGGGTTTATGCATGTCACACATGCAAACACCCCCCTCAAGTTTTGCTCAGTAGAATTTCTTTAATTAGCCACAATTTTAGTGTGCAGTGTGTCTAAAGATTATGATTATAAAATATTACTTCTATGAACAGCGAGTGCTTTTTCAAAGGCAACTAAGATGCAATCCATACTGGGTGCTTTCTCATCTGCACGTCCAACAAGGCAGCCCCATGTGGTCTGACCTCCCGGACTCAAAAGTGGTTAATGACGGAGGAGCATAAACCGGCGTTTCTCTCATTTACACACTGACAGGTCAGGAGTGGCTCCAGGGGGAAATAGTATAGTCATAACCACTTCCAGAAGCTCGAACTTCTGGAGCCTACTGATTTCCAGGGTCACTGCGTTTCAGGCACTCTCTTCAGAAATAAGAAACAGCAGTGTGAGACATGACAAAATAATAATGATTTATAAATTGTCAAGGGCTCATGAGGTGGGGTGGGGAGAGAGGGGAAAAATGAAGAGCTGATAGCAAGGGCTCAAGTAGAAAGCAAATGTTTTGAGAATGATGATGGCAACAAATGTACAGATGTGCTTGACACAATGGATGCATGGATGGATTGTGATAAGAGTTGTACGAGCCTCCAATAAAATGATAAAAGAAAGAAAGAAAGAAAAGAAAGAAGAAACAGCAATTTACCTTTTCCTGAAGCAATGTTTTATATGCTAAAGACTCTGAAATGTCCTATGGAAAAAGTAATCCAGGGCGGATGAGCCCTACAGGACCAGTGGTGTGAGTGGCGATACTGGGAGGGCAGAGGGAGAGTGGGTAGGAAAGAGGGAACTGATTACAAGGAACTATATGTGACCTCCTCCCTGGGGGACGGACCACTGAAAAGTGGGTGAAGGGAGACATCGGACAGGGCAAGATATGACAAAATAACAATTTATAAATTATCAAGGGCTCATGGGGGAAGGGGGAGCAGGGAGGGAGGGGAAAAATGAGGACCTAATGCCGGGGGCTTAAGTGGAGAGGAAATGTTTTGAGAATGATGAGCGCAATGAATGTACAAATGCGCTTTACACAATTGATGTATGTATGGATTGTGATAAGAGTTGTATGAGCCCCTAATAAAATGATTAAAAAAAAAATATATATATATATATAGAAAACAGTAATCCTTTTCCTCGAGAATTCATATGCTTACAATATGTACTTTTTAAGTGGTTTGATTAAACTTAAAAAGGAAGCTCATTATTTTTCATGTAAAATGGGGAAAGCTGTCTTTTCCTAAATATGTCTCCCAAATAACAATTCTGTACTATTATGACACCAGAGAGCCCTGGTGATGTAGTGGGTACAGCATTAGACTGCTAACAGAAAAGTTCAGCGGTTCAAACCCACCAACTGCTACATGGGAGAAGCATAAGCATCGGTTACTTTTACACATACACACACATATAGTAAGACCCTTAGAATTGGGCAATGATATATATTGCCCAATATATATAGATATAGACAGATAGATATTACCAGGTACCCTTATTACCCAATTCGAAGTGTTTTGCTTTGAAACAAACAACAAAACAAAAGTCACTGTCATAGTCAATTACAACTCAGAGTGACCCTACGGAACAGAGCAGGCTGCCCCATAGAGTTTCCAAGACCGCAATCTTCTTGGAAGCAGAGTTCTACACCTTTCCCCCAGAGTGACTTGTGGGTTTGAACTGCCCACTTCTCTGTTACCAACCAAGCACTTAATTATTGCACCACTACGGTCCCTTGACACCTCGCTAAGTACTCTACACTCAACACATCATTTCTCCCTCACCTCAACTTTGAGGTAAGTATTTCTGAAATGTGGGTAAGTGACCCAACCCTAGAGAGTAACTTGGCCAAGAGCACACAGCAGCTGTCAGCCTAAACCTGTGTTCAGGTCTGAGTTCCCAGGGTGGACTGAACTTTTAGCCTCTCGACAGAATATTGTGCCGAGTCATCAAAAATGAGCACCAATCTGTGTGGGTAATGCTTAACCTTCATCTGCAGGAAAAGGTCTTGAGCCACCATTGGGACTCCACTGAGAAGGCCTCTGCTCCTGCTGCAAAGGAGATCAGCAGAAAAACGGAAAGCAGCCGCCCAGCACCTGGGAGGCAGCTGCGTCCAACCTCACCCTTTGGTGCAAGGCTCTGCTTGACCTACAGGGAGATTTGTCCCTCTTATTTTATACCTGGGACTGTCAGGAAACAGGGGGTTCTCTAAAGGTCCCATCTATGAGGCAAGAAAGTAGCTCTGATGACAAGAAAAGTTAAGCATTGGGCTGAAAAACCGAAAGTCTGGCAGTTCAAGCCCCCCATCTGCTCTGCCAAAGGAAGGCGGTCTGCTCATCCTGATAGCCCGGGAAAACCTATGAAGTCTCTCTGCTCCTTCCGCTCTCTGTGAGCTGGAATCAACTTGACAATGGTGGGTTCCTGAGGCAAGGCGCAGAGAGCTGACACTGAATCCTGAATAATTTATTCTGTGCCGAGACAGCCGATTATGGACACTGGCAACATGGGGATTTGTCCGGGTCGTGACACTTGTTAGGAGGAAAACCATCTGGCCAGAAGGTGTTCCATTGGTGGAAGACCTAAGACCTAGGCAGCAGATGACGAGAAGACCAATCCTATTAGGTCAGCTGGGAGAGGGAGAGCAGCTGGTTCGTGGGCAGGCTGAAGCGGCCTGGAAGGATTCACACAAATCTGCATTGCAGATAAACCTTTTCATCCCCCCCAGCCAGCTCCCCTCCCTGAGGCCAAGGTCCTCGGGTGGTGCAATTTCCAGTGGACACAATGAGTAGGTCTTTCTGGTGACCTTGATGGTTTAACAATTACATCTCTTGTCTTGCTGTTTTCCACCTGTCAGGGTCTGTCTTCATTCATGTATTGATGTTTGGGAGAAGTAGAGTGGGAGAAAGGAAATCGGGGATGTAATAACAAACTGCGCACTGCTTTTCAGGCTCCTTTATGGGCCTTTTGCTTCATCCTAAACCTTGCACTCATTAAACATATATCACTTAGATTCAGAGCAACATAAAGATAGAATTGAGCACCTTCCATGATGGTTGAGGGGGTGGAGAAACTTACGTAATAATGGCAATCAATTATAGCTCTACCACCGTGTAAATTATCTTCATTCATTCCCACCATCTCCTAAATGAGCTGGGTATTATCATCCCACGAGTACACAAAGAAGGCTAAATAAACCCCCAATCTCACACCAGAGCCTCCATCTGAACCCCAAGGTCTCTAGCTTCAAACTCTGTATGTATCCCACTACACTACGACCAGCCATAGGATGTGAAATGCTTGTGCAGGGCCAGGCATTGTACTGGTAAAAGGAGCATTTCACTAGCCAAAGCCTCCAGAGAATTTTGATCAGCAGATATGAAGGTGATGGTAATCAATGGCTTTAAGACACAGCCTATTAAAAAAAAAGTATAGAGTGTTATTATAATAAAAGTTTGTTTAAAAGGCTTCATAATTTTTAGATTATGTTTCAAACTGCAATTTAGACTCTTGGAAACAATAAAGTTTAGTACACAATCATAACAGAAGTAAATATCCAATTGAAAGAAAAGAGCACGGACAAGGTTGGGATGATCCAAGGATGGAGGCAATTTGGATAAGGGAAACTTGGGTTGAGATGCCGGTTAGGAATTTTTTTTAGGGGAAGGGAAGAGAATAAAGGATCTGTCAGTCACTTAACAATTGTCCTTTGAGTTAATTCGGTAGATGTTTCTATACTAGTTAGAAATAGAACAGACACTCATGGGGGTTACTGTCATGTCTTGCTAAATAGGTGTGAGAGGAGTGTAGGATGCTATGGGGGTATATGTCAAGTAGACTGCACTTAGACCTAAGGAAAAGAAATGGTTTAATAATGAAATCGCTAGGATTTAACTGGTAAGCAGGACTTCTGTGAAGGAACAGAGGCCAGGAAGGGGGGTGGGGGCAGGTAGGGGAGGCAGTGCAAGGAAAGTTTTCCAGACAAAGATCCCAGGGTTTGGATGGGCATACAAAGCACGGAAAAGGCCAGATCGTGAATGGCCTAGTAGCACAGTTAATAGGGTCTGGACTGATTATAAATGGTATGGGAAGCACTGAGGAATGTAACTGTTGAAATATGACCATTAGATTGTATGTTGTAAAGATTGCTTTAGCTACTGTGTATAAAATGGCCTTTAACGAGTAAGAGGGGATGCAGGAAATCTGCTGTGGTTTTCAAACCAGAAATGATGGGAGACTAGATCACATGGCTAGACTAAGGAATATATTACAGCATGTTTAGGAACCAGGCTTGTGAAGACTTGGTAATGGAATGGGCTTGTTTATTTTAAGTAACATTTTCAATATAGAGTTTATAGAAATTAAGGAACATTCCAGAGAGGGTGACCAAAGATTACAGAGCTGCTACGATGTTTTATTAATGATGATTAGGTGAGGCTGTAAGTAATGAAACAAACCAACCAAACAAACAAATTATACTGGCTTAAATAATACGGAAATTACTTTAAAAGGTTATCTCACATTCAAAACGCCTTCTGTAAGACTATAATATTTATGGGGAGGCTGAGGAGAGGGGGACTAAAAAGGGGGGAAGGGAGAAGGGAAGAAAAGAGACACCCATACAGATACACATGGACAGAGACACACATGATTTTTAAAAAGACAGCAGCACACATGGATGTGTACATACATACAGATGTATAAATAAACAGATAATGAAATAGTATGCGCACACACACACACAAAGTTACATACACACAGAGAGTCACAGACGTAGACATTAATACAAAAGAGAACTTAATTAGAAAGCTCTTCAGCCTAGTAAAATCTGAGTTTAGTCAGCTGGACTGAGTTGCAGCATAAATATATATAGTACACAACATAAATGATAGTTTTTTAAAAAGAAAGGTATTCTATGTCCTTGGTTGGAAAGACCCAAAAGATCCTGATTTGTAAGTTTTTTGTTGGTTGGTTGGTAGGTTTTTAATGTCTGCCATAGCACGCACTATTAACTCTGAATTCCTATCACCAGATGGAAGGAAGTGATGACAAAATATACTCGCACTTTTAAGTAGTTGGTATAAGTTTCATACAATATCTCCATTTCTACCCTTATTAGCCAGATATTAGTAATATGGTCACAGCTACTTGCAGAGAAGGCTAGATTTCTGTGTCTTATTCTGGGGAGCCATGTGCCCATGACCACCCCCACAGTCCCCCCCAAAATGAAAGGGTTCATTTATGATGAAGGACATCAGAATGCGGGAAGCAAAATCTGCAGTCAATTAATTACGGGGTAAGCCCTGGGGTATGGAAAAAAAACAATGAAACATAAACTTTACCAGCCCTTATGACAACAGAAAATCAAACATGAAAATGAACTACTTTGAATTAACCTTCCATATTTTTTCTAAGTCAGCTACAGTTTAGATGGACTGCGTAGGTTAAATGGAGTTTCACTATCAACACATATGTTTGTTTTTTAAATACATATGGGCTTACACTGCCACAAACAGCCTCAGCTTTGCCAATATTTGAACACAGCTGCTTATGGTTTCATTGCCTTTACTTTTAATAGTGGCCATAAAAAGTCAAACAAATGTATTTTACTCACGTTCCTTTGGATAAGGCTTTGGATTTAAATGTCACTAGATCCATTAACATTTAACTAGGCAGGGCGACTTGGTCTCTAAAACATTCAGATTTAGGATGTTATAACTCCATGCAGGAGATGAGAATGAAGAGCAGTTGGTTATTGAATTGCATATCCATCACTCAGCATACATTCACAATTATTTATATACGCGTTATCTGTTTGATATATTCTTGATTTGTTTCTAAGAACAAAACTGTCAATAAAGAGACTATACTTTAATAATTTAGTTAAAACGTGTCTCATTATTCCCACTATAGAGGTCAAAGGTTGATGCTACTCTTTCTTTCTACATTTCAATTCCTTTTAACATTTCTTCAGCTTCCACAATTCAGCCACTTTACTGCTGTATTCTTTATTCTCTTTCCTTGGTGCTTCATGTCCTAAGCCCACTGACAGTACAGGAATAATTGATTAATGAAAACCATATGAAATCATGATGTGTCTGTGTTAGCTAATTGTCAGCACTAAATAATTATATTAATTATTCACATAAATATTCCCTTTATTTTGCCAAGAAAAAGAATAGCACATATTAAGTCATTTGCTCTATGCCAAACCTAAAATTCACATCTATTTCAATTTAGCTGATAATATAACCCTAACTAAAATTTTGAAGATACTTTACCTGTCAGAATCTGGATGTGCCAAGATAGAAAGAGAGAAAACAAGGGAAACTGATGACAGAACAGCTGGGTTCACAGAAGGCCCACCCACGCTGAGGGTCAATAGAGAGTCTGATTGGACAGGACTGTGAGGCCAACATCAGGACCACTCATAAAGAAGTGCATTGATGATAGCTGGAATGGTCCCCTTTTTCTTGTACTTAGACCAGAAAACAAAACCCACTGCCACTGATTTCAACTCATAGAGAGTCTATAGTGACCCTGAAGGACAAACTAGAACCTTTCCCATAGGGATTATGAGATTGTGAATCTCTATAGGAGTGGAAAGCCTCATCTTCCTCTGCAAAGCATCTGACAGGCCTAAACCTCGGAACTCATGGTTAGCATGCAGTTCAATGCTTAACCCACTGTACTACCAAGACTCCTTTGTCGGCCCATGTTGTTTTTGTTAGGTACCATCCAGCTGGTTCTGATCCAGGGAAACCCAAGGCACAGCAGAATGGAACTCTGCCTCGTCCTGTTTCATTTTCATAAAGCTTGCTGTGTTTGAGCCCATTATGTCAGCCACTGTGTCAATCCATTTTGACTTTCCCAACATGAATCCTCCTTCAAGGAGGATTCTCCTGATAACATTTTCCTGATAACATTTCCAAACTATGGGAGGCAAAGTCTCACCACCCTTGCTTCTAAGGGGACATTCTGGCTGTACTTCTTCAAAGACGGATTTGGTTGGAGTCTATGGTACTTTCAATATTCTTTGTTCACACCGTCATTCAAAGGCACCGATTCTTCTCCAGTCCTCCTTATTCACTGTCCAGTTTCCACATGCATAAGGGCAATCAGACATACCCCGGCTTGGGTTAGGCACGTCTTAGCCCTCAATGGGACATCTTCGCTCTTCAACATTTTAAAGAGGTCTTGTGCAGCAGAATTGCTCAGTGCAGTTGGCCATTTTATTTCTTGACTATTGCTTCCATGTAAGTTGCTTGTGGAACCAAGTGAAATGAAATCTTTGACAAGCTCAGCCTTTTCTCACTTAATCACAATGTTGTCATATTGTGAGGATTTGGGTTTTCTTTACATTGAGTTGAAGGAGCCCCGGGGGTGCTGTTGGGTAAATATTGAACAGGAAACTTCCATGTTCAAGCATTCAACTCACCAGGCACTTTGTGGGAGAAAGTTGAAGATATTACTCCCATAAATATGGACAGCCTCAGAATTCTTAGAGGGCAGTAATGAGACAAAATCAACTCAATAGCAATGGGTCAATTTATAGGTTTTGCATTTAGTTCCAATCTTTGATTTTTAACAGCCAGTGCTTCAAGTCTTCTCACTTTTAGTAAGCATGCCTAAGTCAGTTGCATAGCACAGATTGTTAACGAGCCCTCCTCCAATCTCGCGGCTGCATTCTCTCCTTCATACAGTCCAGCGTCTCAAGAGTATTTGGCCAGCATACAGATTCGATAATTATGGTAAAAGAATACAGCCCTGGCACACATCTTTCCTGATTTTATACCAGGCAGAATTCCCTTGTTTTTTCAAATAACTGCCATTTGGTTTATGTACAGATTCTGAATGAGCACAATTAAGTGTTCTGAAAGTCCAACTCTTAATAATGTCATCCATAGTTTGTTGTGACCTACAGAATTGAATTACTTTGCATAGTCAATAAAATGCAAGTAAACACATTTCTAATAGTCTCTGCTCTCAGCCAAGATCCACTTGTTACCAGCAGTGATATGCCCCATAACTTGTCCTCTTCGGAACCGTGTTTAAATTTCCTCTAGCTCCCTCTTGATGTTCTGTTGCAGTCATCATTTTGGAATGATCTTCAGCAAATTTTCACTTGCTCGTGAGAATAATGCTATTGTTTGATACCTTCTACTTGCTGTTGTGTCACCCCTCTTTGAAATTGTTGCCGATATGGATCTTTTCCAATCCAGTGGACAGGTAGCCATTGATTTGCCTTCCAAATGTCTTGATGTAGATGGGTAAGTGCATTCAGGGCTTCATCATGTTGAAACATTCCTATGGGAATTCCATAAAGTCCTGGAGCCTTATTTTCCCCTCCTGCCTTCATTGCAGTTTGAAGTTCTTCCTTCAATATTAAGTATCTTTATCATATTCTACCTCTTGAAATGGTTGATCATTCACCAATTTTTTTCCCCCACAATGGCTCTGTATATCCCTTCAGTCTTCTTTGGGTGGTTCCTGCAGTTTTCAAAACATTGCCATAGAATTCTTCAATGTTGCAAAGGAAGGCTTGAACCTTTCTTCGTTTCGTTCAGCATGAGCAATTCTCTTCTCTAGCTACTACATAATTTGCTGACAAGAGGAACTTCTGGCCCCACGGGTGAACAAAAGGGCTTTTCTTTTTTAATGAAAGCAGATAATTAGTTTTGAAATGGGGACAAATATAAATAACTCTGTATATGACCACAACATAATGGAATACTTAAATCTCATTGACAAGTACTTATAGAATTATGGAGCGCATATCCTGCTCATTTATGGATTCTACATCCAAGCTCCTCTTGAAATACAAGAGCTACCTAGTATCCTCAACAGAGTTAATTTATTAAAAAACCACCACAACAAAGAAAACATCAAAATCAGGACATGTGAGAATAGCAGTATGAAAATAAAATAAATTAGGAAAATATATTTTATTAGGCAATACAGATGATTTGGGAAACAAGATAATTCAAAAATAAATTACCTTCCTAGGAGGGGTTTGAAAGAATACCAAATGCTTTAAACATAATTAAAAAGAGAAGTAATTTCAAAGCAGTAAAGACATCAAGGAAATTGATTTAAGATTTCCCAAATAAAAAATTCATTGAATTGACTTAAAAACAAAACAAAACAATGAATTGGCACAAGTAAATGCAGAGTTGATGATGTCATTGCTTAATGGATACAAAGATGAGTGGAGAGAAGGAGAATCACAAAGTATAGAAAAATGAAACAAAATTAATGTGAAAAGGGAGATATAAAACTCTTATCTGATATATTTTGATGCACTGACTGGATATTCATTGATTTATATGGAGTATTCTTAGTACCATTGAGCTCTTGTATGTTTTTAAATATCTTTATGTTTGTCCTTATATTTTCTCTAGTACCAAAGCAGTTTTACAAATTCAGTCATTTAGAGATTTCTGACCCCATTTTTAAAAGTCTAAAAATCATTGCTATTGAGTTCGTTCTGATTCATAAAGGACAGACTACACTTCTGAGTCTGTAGGACAGAGAAGAACTACCCCATAAGTTTTCCAAGGCTGACATCTTCCCCAAAACAGACTGCCGTACTTTTACAGCAGAGGTGCTGGTTGGTTCAAATTGCTGACCTTTTAATTAGCAGCCAAACATTAAACCACTGCATGACCAGGTTCCTTCCTTAAAGCATAACCACTGCCTTTGACTTGTGACCCTAGGACAAAGCAGAACTGCTCCATAGAGATTCCAATACTATAAATCTTTATGAGGGGCAATAGCCTCATCTCCTTCTGGAAGATTGGCTGGTGGCTCATGGCTTTGAACTGTTCATCTTGTGGTTAGCACACCGACACTTAAGCCACTGCAACCCCAGGTGTCATTCTTAAAGTAACTCAAACTCTAGCCTCACTGGCATTGAGTTGATTCTGAATCATGGCGACACTACAGGACAGGGCAAAACTACCCTTGTGGTTTCTCCCACAATTTAGCTCTTTATAGGAATAGAAGTCTCATCTTTCTCCCTCATTCTGGCTGGTGGTTTCAAAGTACTGAGCTTCAGGATCATAGGCCAAATACAGGCAGTCTAATTATGTTTGGTTTGGGGTTTTCTCTCCTTAAGATTCTAGAATATCACCGATTCACTAGCACTTCTATTTAAAAATGTAACTCTCTACAGAGTAGAAAGCTGAATCTTTCTCTCATTGTAGTTTCAAACCGCCTACCTTTCAGTTAGCAGCCAATACGCAGCCCACTAAGCTACCAGGGCTCCTGTCGACATAGCCATGAAAGACGTCCAAGAGAAAAACCTTCAATGGAAGACTCACTATTTTAAAGCAAAGTAAATACAAAACTTCATCACCTTAGAAAGAAAACTTAAGATCTTACTGGGGGGAAAAAGAGATACATTTTGGTGTTCCTGCACACTGGGTAGCTATATATTGTGGTTATAATGTGTTAAATGACCTAGCTTTGTTTTAACAATTTCCAGATGTAGATCAATGTACACTTGGCTACTTGAAGCCTTCATGGTCTAGAGTCATTAACACTTGAGAGAACTTGAAGAAAGGTTAATTCAAACCATCTGTGGCAGATCCACATGGTAGCCACACACACAAAAAGAATACTGATGTATACTTCTTTTGAGAGACAGAGTATTTATGTCAGCCTAGAGATAACCTTGGGCGCTCTGAGACTCAAGAAGAAAGAGGTCTATGAAACAAAATGCCAATCCTCTTATCTAGTCAGGGAATGAGCAAAAGGCATCGGCATGATATTGAAAATCTGGAAAGTTTACCAACGGAGGCTGGATTTAACAAAACAGTCTAACATAGAAAGACTGGAGTTGCATGTGCACATATATGCACATGTAGGGCACTCATTTTATGAACTACAAGTTGACACAGTGAGCTTCAATTTGACACATGCATGTGTATCAAAGGCAAAGGGAGGGCCAGGAAGACTACGGCCCAGCTCCATGGCTTCTCCCTACAAGAACCTGTTTGGAAGTGTTCTCCTTAAAGAAATGTGGTTATCAAAGAAACTTGATATTAAAACTCATATTACAACTCACCACATTTCTACTTGTCCAAATTCTAAAATGACAGTGATGTGGTCTAAAGACATGGTCATGGTATGATCTAGAGAGAACCAGACCATTTTAACAAAGAAATAAATGCTAATAAGGGTGATTTAATGTTCGTCCAGGACATGAAATACACACCCCAATGATTCTCCTTCTGAGTATGCCATAATTTGTTTGTTTCTGATTTTCTTAGTTAGTTTACTGATGCGGTACACTGTGTGGAGAGAATGTGAGCAGGTCAAAGCCCCCAAGTGGCTGCAGTGTAGGGGAGGGCCCCAGGATTACAATCTCGCAGTAGAGGAAGAAAGACAACGTACCCTTGACCGAATCTGTCAAGGCTTATTTAGAACATTTAGCCTCTCTGAACCCCTATTTGTCACCAAGCATATACATCCTTCTATGGAGTTGTGGAAAATCCTTTTGAAATATTCTGAGGATGTCAACCAACCAAAGGAGTCCACCTAAGGAAAAAAAATTGATGGGAAAAAACAGCATTCCTTAAATCAGAGACTACATTGACTGTCCTCAAGGAAGCTTATCCTTAAATACACTTTAAGTCAAGTTCCTTAAGGCTTCTTCTGCAGATGGGTGGCAAGACAACCGACGTGGAGACCTGGGGACTTCGGTAATGGCATGGAGGAGTATGACGATTGCAAGCTAAGGGGGCCGGGCCGAAGACTTCATCAGGCCAGTATGGTGCTCACTATCCAGGCAGAAAGGTGTTACAAGGCCAAAGAAAGCATGAGTCAGAGCACAGGCTTTTGGAGTTAAGAAACTGGTATAACTGAGCCACGAGAACCCCTCAGGCGGCAGTGGGTTTTGTATAACAAGCGTTGGAGTGCCGGTGTACTGACATGGCTAGGGACACTGAACGTTACAGTGAGTGACATTGGCAGAGGAGAGACACTAAAATAACGTCCATAACACTTCTAGGCAGTATTTCGACTGACATTAATAATTATTTTTATTAAAATATGCCTGTCACTAATTATATCAACAAATTATTTTTTTCATGAGCCAAGCTTATGAGTATCAATATCCCTCCGAGGCTCAAACTCCATGCTGCATCCCCAGGTGATAGAAAGTTTGAGAGGCACCTCCTCTGGCAACCTCTGCTCTCACCTCCTTATAATCCGTTCTCTGACAGCTGCCCGAAAAATGGCTCAAATGCCTTTGTTTGCCCAATGATCACGTCCCTTTCCAGAAGAAAAGCTATATGAGGGCCGAGAAGGGGTAGCCAATAAATCATTGTTGAATACATAAGACAAAAGGCAGATG
>NW_022103899.1:35432072-35439996 GCF_000313985.2 Echinops telfairi | reverse complement strand
CCCCCGCCCCGTGCTTCAGTCTATAGGGAAGAGGCATATTGTTAGCCAGGCCAAGGTCCTGTCCCTTTGTGTCCCTGCCGTTACAATCAAGTCACAATCATGTGCTAGCTATGTGTCCTCTGCCTGCTGACATATGCAGCACCCACTCTCTCTCTGCTCCGGTCTTTGACTTACAGCTTCCCCTGGTGGAGAGGCACAACTGCACCTCATGCCCTATCCTCTTTGTAATTGATGTTTACTTTCTCTTTCCTTTGAGTCCTGGAGTCCTTGAGAGTTTCTCACAAGAGCTACCATAAGAGCTTCTTAAGACGTTGCTTCTGTACTTGCGATGTGTCTGTTTTAGAGCCAGATTCACATCCAAAGTTAGGCTTGTGAGCTGTTTGTCTCGGAAGGCTCTCCTTCATCTGAGTCACTGTCATTTAAGCACTGGCCACAGAGGATGGCACCTGAGAGGTGTTAGCACATCTCAGATCTCTCTCCCCACCCCCTTTTGAGTGGAAAGCAGAGGCTTGTTTTGAAACCAATCAATTTTTTTTTTTCTGATGAGATGTGAGAATGTTTTGCCTCTGGTATAGTGATTTTGTTGTTAGAAAATATCCACTGGAGATAATCTGAAAGATTTTCTAAGAATAATGTACAAGATACGTTTTTAGGCATTGTTATAGTAATGGCAAATGGAAGCAGAGGACAAAAAGGCCCAATAGCTACAAGACAGGACATAACGCAGATGGCAAAATGTCGTTAAGAACATGTTTAAGATCCTGCTGAGGAGGAAAGAGCAGAATCTGACATTAATTCCTCATGATCCTAATTATGCAAATTTATATGCAACAGGATGGTAGGAAATTAGGCAAAACATGAAAAATATTAACCATAAACTCTGGATTGTATGTTTGTCGGCGGCGGTGATTTCCATGTTTTATGCTTTTTGAAAATTTAAAAATTTTATAAAGTGTGGATTTGTTTTTCTAACTTGGAATATTATTAAAACAAATAACTAAATCCAACAATCTTTTCTTAGTTTGCACTCATCAGTTTTTCTGTATCCTGCCTGTTTTGTTTCTTTTAAAATTCTCCCTTCCACTTTTCCCAATTCTTTTTATCCTAAAAACAGACCACGACAAAGAGTTCTTCCTCTAGTCCTCTTCTTATCCTTCTGGGAAATCACTATCAATTTCTTCTCTTCTGTATTTCTCAAATTTGGATAGACAATCCACCTGCATCTCTAGCCATCATGTCTGAACTCTCTCTCTTCCATTCTGGCCCACTCACACCTTCCTTCCTCACTTCCTGGATGTGGACCAGGCAGGGGTTGGTTCCATTGTGCAAAGCATCAAGACCAGTTGGAGCCAACTTGATGGCTCCCAACAGCCACATTCACCTGGCTTTCACTGGCTGCTTACTGTATACGAGAGAATGGGCTAGGGTCCAAGGGAAACTACTAGTTTTTCACTATAATTTTTCTACTCATTAACTTCAAGCCTTAGAATCACCCTTGGCTGCTTCAGTCATGCATTCTTCCTGACAGTTAGTAGGTGCTACATGCTGTATAAGAATTTGACGTCAGAAACATCTTTCAATTTCATGCCCACACCTAGTATTCTCTTGTGCTCTTTATTCTTTCCTGGATTACCCTCCCAATATATCCTGTTGAAATAGATAAATCCTTACATGTCAATTGTACAAAGGGTCAAATGTGGCCCCATCATATGTGACTATCCAACAGCATTCATGGACAACCCCCTCTCTCCCACGTCTACACTCTGGAATATAAATGAGACCAGGCTATGCTTCCCCCCAGGTTGGCTTGCTTTGGCCCCTTTTCTAATGCTGTGTGTTCTTCCTGGGGCTTTCTCATGCTTCATCTCCCCCTTGAATAGGCCCATTCACTCCCAAGAGCCACCTTAAAAGACTCATATTTCTTCTTGAGCCCTTTCCTAGTTATTAGTAACCCTGCCCTCCAATGGATCCCCATAAGAAATTGTTCATTCTCTCTTATGCTACCAATAAGCCTTGATGTTATTGGCTTGTCTTCTTTTACAACTTCTAACTGAGCTGTTGTCTACTATTTTGAAAGTGCGATTTGTGTAATGGCTAGTATCCTCGGTGATGTTGCTGGGTTCATGGGTTATACTTAAGGTCAGAGGTGGTATGTTCACACTGCTCATGACATTCTGCCCTGCATGCTCATTGATGTTGGCCTTGTTGAACTTTTATCTGGAATTATTTTTATTTAAAAAAACGCTATCAGTGAACCATTTAGCCCTGGCATTCTGCAGTTTATTATATCTAATAGGCTATGTGCCTAAGTAATAAACCACTTAATAACATTACCTCAGTGTAATGGCATAGAAATTACTTAATGAATTCAATAGTTTTAAAAATGCCCTAATTTTTCACTGACTTTCCTCTTTAGAGAAAAAAGTTCTTCAGGGTAAGTATTAAGATATGTAAAAAATTATAAAACATGTCAAAGTTGAATATCATAGTTTAAATATTTGAGACCATATTCAGGACTACCTAATAGAAATGTTGTTTTAACCTGGGTGTATAGCATATGCATAAATAAGACAATAATGCAATGATTACGTAATAAAAATGATGCTAGTTGGCAGTGGTCAATATGAAGTACCTGCATCCTGCTGGCACAGAGGGTAAGCATTCAGCTGTAGCCCAAAGGTCAGCCATTCAAACCTAGCAGCCACTCTGCAGGGTAAGGAAGTGGCAGACTATTTCTGTAGAGACTAAAGCCTTAAAAATCCTACAGAGCAGCTCTACTCTGTCCACTAGCATCTCCGTGAGGCCAAATGGCCTTGAGAACACGAGCTTGGTTTGGACAATACGAAGAACTCTGTGGTCAGACACGGTTTGACTGGTTTGAGCAGATTGATGTCACAGTTCAATCACCTAGAAATGGAAACCATGTTATATCCCAGGACTTTAAGAGAGTTAAATGAGATAAAGTATGCTACGGGCTGAGGATAAACAATGGCACATAATTAATGGCACAAAAGGGAGTTTTATTTTTAATAAAGGTAAGTGACATAAAATCAAAGCATTTTCTAGAGCTACTATGATTTTAGAAGCTACTTGACAGGCTCCTTCATTATGTATATTGTTAAATCTCTTGCTACTCATTATGTACTGTAAGTATGACATCATTTCTAATATTAAATTTATAGGAAGAGCCAAAAAGAAAAATAACCTCCTCTTTGTGCTGCAGCAAAGTCTTGGCTAACGGCATGGAGCGCAATAAACAATGTCAAGACCACGAGGAGCACATAGGGAGCGTCCATAAAGCAAAACTCATGCTGCAATTTGGCATCCTCCCCTAGCGGATGAAAGAGAAAACGCATTTCAAAATTCTTCCCTCCCCAATCAAATCAAGAAATGTCCTTCCCCACAGAGCCCAGAGACAGAAGGACAGTCTATTTTTCTACCTAGAATTAATTATCCATTAGAGCGATATAAGTGAACATTTTCAGTACCCCATCCTCCTCAAAAAAAAGTACCCAATATCTGTTTTGTACTCTTTGTACTATGTTGTAAAGGGTAAAATGGTGATGAGTTTATTTCTCTATTGATAAGTTAATGAAACGTTTATTGAGCTTCTACTATAGTCCAGGCCCTACGCTATGTGCTGAAGATGTAAGGGGAAAAAATGAGGCAAGGAATTCACTAAGCTCAAGATGATGAGCAGAAAAGGTAAGAGAAAGAGCTTGGCTTTCTTGAGGGCTCAAGGGTCAAATTCTCTCTGGGGTTGACTTCCCACAGCCTTAAGTTAAATTCAAATGGCCCCCTAAATTCAAACAGTGACAACCAAGAGGCTTGTTTGTGAGGTCATACGCCTTTCTCCATTACCTAAACAAATCACAGACTGAACTCGTTGCTATGGGTAACGGACCGAGCATACCGCTCAATTACAATTTCACGATTTTCTTATTCATATACATACTAACGTTTCCCAAGTAATATAATTGGTTTCAGAATGAATCTGAAGGTTAGGAAATGGATTTTCAGAGGAAATAATTGTTGTTTCGATTTAGTTAGGAGGAAAAATACCAAAGGGATTTCTTTACACAACGGGAAAGGTTTTCTCTTTCTCTAGTGAGCCCTGAAGAGAAAAGAGAAAATTCCCCAGAGTTTGACAATACCCAAAAGGAATGGTAAGGTCCTCTTTAGGGATTTCATACTTGATTCCCACAGGTCTAATTTCTGAGGAAAGATGCAATGTATTTCGTGTGTCTCTGTGAGACCAGTACAGTGGAATTTGTTCAGTATCTGAAACAATGCCATTTCCTTTTCCAGAGCACTCTGAGTTGTTTTACAAAATTCAGCACCCTCTGGCGTCAAAGTCATCTGTGAGGCTGCCTGCACTGGGAGGCTGGGAGGCTGGAGCCCGCACCACGGCTCCCTCCCCCAGTCACTACCCACAGCGCCAAGGCGCTTAATAAGTGCTTCTGGAATGAATAAATTAAGGTCCTCATAATTACACGTTGTAGAGAAAATTAAACAAGGATAATGCATTCGTCTCCTTCAACTGCTACAAATATTCACCCTCACAGGTGCACACTTACACAGTTCTAGTATTCAGGGCCAGTAGTTGAACATGAATCATTTTTAAGCATATACTTTAAAAAATCAAATTGTATTACCCAAACTATTCTTGATGAATCCTCTTGAAGGGACATACTATATGGATGCTAGGGAAAGTTTTAAACAATAGCACTGAAATTGTATTCTATAGATTAAAATGTATTTTAAGGCAGAAAATGTATTCTATAGTTTAAAAGCAAATGACACATTTCTGTTTTACTGATATGAGTATATATGACCATCAAAAGATCATCTTAAAAATAAGAAGCACTAGCCATAGTCAGCCATCCACCTGGGTTTGTTGAAAATTAATGGTTTTCATGTCAGGCAAAAGGCCCAGGATTAGTAGACCCAACTGCTACCATGACAAGATAAAAGATTAATTTCTTATACTGTTGATGTAAAAAAGCAAAAGTATATCCATTTTTAAATATGCCTAACATCCTTGATCTTTTAAAACATCAATTTCTAAAAATTAAGACATCAATAAAGAAGGTACAATGTCTTATTTGCAGAAATCCAACAATACTGAGTCATTCCGGGGTTTTTCTCTCTAGCATTCATTCTACCTGGGAGAGACAAACCATCTCACTTAACCATTTTTCAAAAACCACTTATCCACACCGATCCTTAGGTAAAATTATTACTTAGCATCTTTCTCTTAAATTCAAATTATTTTGATTTTAATTAGGTTTTGGAATGTTTATCAAGGTATAGAATTTTGGATTTCTTTTTGGCTGGTACAACATGGTACAATACTATAAGAATAAACCTTGCATATTGATATTTGTGAATAACTCGCAACACGTGCAAATAAAAATATACAAAAGAACACAGACATTCTCTAATCAAAACAGCCATCGAACATGGTATTCACAGCATAGGAAATCTTACATGCCATGAACAGTGAGGAGCCACCTCTGCTTAAGAACCAAATACCAACTACAGATCAATTTAAATGAAAGCATTCTGCTTCTTTGCTGGCTTTTCATTTAACATTTAAACATCCAAACAAAACATATGGTACCTTTTAATTTTCTGAATGAATAGTTCCCAATCAATGCTTCCTTGGTTAGAGACAAGCTGAAGAATCTACTGAAACAGAACAAAAGAAAAAAGAAAGATATATACATATATATATATATATAGAGAGAGATTTGTTAGCTAAATATTGAAAATGGTCACTCACCAGCAAGCACACGCAGGCTTTAAATCCTGATAATAAAGCTATGCCTCCAGATCGCTAGTCTAAAAAAATGCAGTACTGGATTTTGGGAGGGGTGGTGGTGGTGGTGGGGGGTGGACAGAGCGCTCAATAACCAATTTTACAGCATCTTACTCGGAAATAGAATAAAGCAAATCCTTTTGGGGGAAAGAAAACAGTCAAAAGGAAAGAAAACAAAGAAACCCAAAGCATTACCAGCACGGCCGCAGCGCTGCCACCCAGCCTAGCCTGTGAGGTCTGCAGCGGCTGAGAGGAGCCAGCGCATTATCCTCCCCGGACTGCGCCCTCGCCCTCGCTCCAGACAGACGCAGGCTGCAAGCCACCAGCTTCTGTCTGTGGGTGTCGGGAAAGGGAAGCAGCAAATTAGAAAACGTCCCCGCAGTGGCGAAAAGGAAAATAAGGCGAGTGGGAGCAGGAGAGAGAGCTCACAGCTTCAGAATGTTCGAGAATGATGACAAGCCACCCAGCTCCGCCATCACTCACTGACAATAGGATGCCGCGTTGGCTTATGATTTAGCGGTTTGTCATAGAGCCTTCTGATATCAAATGCCTGACAGGCATTTTAATTGCTTCCATCCAAGTGTGTCCCCAGGAACTGAGCCTATAAGTCTATGAATGTCATCATCTGGCCTCCTTTGTGTTTATGCCAGATACACACACACACAGAGAGAGAGAGAGAGAGAGAGAGAGAGAGAGAGAGAGAGAGAGAGATTAAATGGAAAGATAGTTTTCAGGCAGCTAGGATTACAAATGTTAAGTTCGGCTACTCTAACTGGACATGACAAAATGGTAGTGGGTGGGAAATTGCACTGTCTGCATTAAGAACAACAGTGTTGCTTTGAAGCTTTGTCCCTGGCAGATAATCACAGTGTTTTTAAGACTGACTAGTGGACATTGTTTTATTTGGATTTCAAAATAAACAAATGGGCTCATTTGAGAAATGTCATTAAGTACGTACATTCTCCTATGGAAAATTTGATGTCCTTGGCACGGTGATCATTCTGCCTTTGACAACGTTTTCTTTACAAGGGAGAAGGCAGAAAGACGACGAAGAGAATTAGGAAACCAGGCTGGTGTGTGGTTTCTGCGGGCAATCTACTTCATTCCATCCATACACAAATGCAAAAGGGAGGTGGTGATGCGCCTGAGCGCTGGAGTTCCGCGGTCCCCGAGGACGAGGACAAGGAGTTGAATCTGGCCTCATCAGTATTAGCAACTGAAACGAACAGTTAAAGAGCCCTGTTTCACAGTGCCCTTTGTGTAGGGAGGTTAACTGAAGAATAATTCCCTCCATTCGTTTTCTGGGTCAAAAAAAGGATGGGGAGGGGGCTGTAATAAAATCATTTCTATGGCATTGTTAGCTCCCTGCATTAGGAAATGAAGCAAAACCCGATGTGTACCAAAAGGGCCAGCTGTGAAGACGGCTGCCGGGAGGGAGCATCACCATGGTTACCAGAAGGAGAAAGTAGCAAGAACAAAATAAGGTAAAGAGAGAGGAGACCAGACTACAGCGGGGAAATGTGGCGACTGATGACTGAGAGGTTCCTTCTTTACTTTCTTGAATCAAAAAGCAAAAACCAAATTGTCTCTACCACCTTTTTACTGGTTTCTCTGTATCACGATGGATCTGCCTCTGCCATCTGCTAATTTTGCCTTCATAAATATTCAAATGGTGGTTCTTTTGAGTGTGATGGACGCTGCTGCTTCAGCCTCTGTCCACCACACACCTGGAGTCATTGAGACCACTCTGGAGCCCACACCGATAGCTTCATAGCGGAGAAAGTGGCGGCCCAGGGAATTTGAGCAAGGTCAAAAAGGGGTCCAGGGACCCAGCAACAGAGGCCCAAGACTTCCTGATACAAGAACCCACTTCCCTTCTCTCACCAACTGGCTATCTTTTCCCATTCTTTCCCATTCTGTGTGTAAGCAAAATAGATTTCAGAAATATCCTTGGGCTTTTATTGTGCTAAGACTTCTTTTTTTTTTTAATCATTTTATTGGGGCTCATACAATTCATCACAATACATGGATCAATTGTGTAAAGCACACCTATACACTTGTTGCCTTTATCATTCTCAAAATTCACCTTCCTCTTGGGTTCCT
>NW_022103899.1:35398031-35430581 GCF_000313985.2 Echinops telfairi | reverse complement strand
TGCAGATATATTAATATGTGAATAAAATTGGGATGGCTTTGACAGTGCAGTACCAAAGTGGCACATAAGAACATGGCGATGACGGCAGCAGCACCACAAACTAACAAACAAAAAAGTCACTGACATACAAAATTTTAAAGAAGAGAAAAAAGGAAAAAAACAAATAGGCTGGAAAAAAAAAAAGAAAAAGAAAAGAAAAGAAAAAAGCCTGTTAGTAGTTCAAGGTCTGTTTGTTGACCTTTAGGAGCGTTTTCCGGATGAGTCTAATGGGGTGCCACGTCCTGGCCCCAGAGTCCAGCAGGCACCCGCCACTCTAAAATATGATGCTGTCATGCTGAGGGCTACCTTTGCTTAATATCTGTGAAGCTTTCCACTCCCATAAAGATTTACCGTCGCGGAAACCCACGGAAGCAGTTCTACTCTGTCCCGTAGGGTCACGATGAGTTGGGATCCACTTAATGGCAGTGATTGGGGTTGCTGTTCTTCTCTTTGGGGTGTTGGGTTTGCGGTCTGCAGAATCTGGAGTAATTATGCCCTAGGTTTTTTGTTTCCAGTGTGGCAATCCGATAAGCCAGGAATGTTTGTTGCCATATATTGTTGCTCCCTCACCTCTGAGCACCAAAAAGTGATGGAAAAAGACTTTCATTTCTTCATATTCGATCCAGACCACCTGAATGACACATACTCGTAGTGGTTCTGGTAAGCGTGGAAAATAACCCAGATACCAAAAATGCTTAATATTCTCTAAGGGTCATATGGAGTCTTGATGTCCTAGTGGGTTACATTATAGGCTGCTAACTGCAACCAGGGCTGAAGAGCCCTGGTGGTGTAGTTGTTATGTGTTGGCTGCAATCTGCAAGGTCAGCGGTTTGAAACCACCAACCACTTGCAGAAAGAAAGACGAGGCTTTCTGTACCTGTACTGATTTACAGACTTGGAAGCAGTTGTACTTTGTCCCATAGGGTTCTATGAGTCAGAATCGACTCGATGGGTGTGAATTTTTACTTATTTTTGAGAGGAGGTATTAAGTATTTAGCTATCTGGTTCAATAAATGAAAATGAACTGGTAAACACTGTAATTTTATTTATTTTCAGTATTTATTTATTTACAGTATTTAATAAAATACTGTAATGTATTTTATTTATTCTCTCTTTTATTTCTCATATAAAAAATAACATTTTAACATAGCCATTGTGGAGTAAGCTCTCTCTAAACAACATAATTCCTGCACATAAATGTTATATTCTAAGAAAATCTAATCTCTGAACCAAGAATACAGAAAAGATTACCAAAAATTATGATTCTTAGAAAACTTTTAAGTTTTCTTGGATTGTTCATGAAAATATTTTTGGACCTAGATGGTGGTACTTTCCTTACCCTTTCTGACTTTGTCAGTGTTCTAGACATGTATCGGTTTATTAACCAATCACCATGACAGATTATGTATATGCAATAGCATTGCCTCTTCAAGGGAGTTCAGTTATAGTGGAGCAATATAAAAGTAAACAGAAACTCAATTTCACACTTCATTTTCTCACTTTGATGTAGAACCTTGAGACCAAATTCTTTGTCACTGGTATCTCCATCTCCTGAGCTTTGTCTCAAATCCTGATCTTTAATAATTGAATTTTATTACATCACCATATCCAGCTAGCGCCCCAGGGCTCATGTGAAGACCCTTGGTTTCACCCCCTTAACATCTTCTGTGCGTTGATAAGGGGCCCTGGTGGTGCTGTGGGTTAAGCACCAGGCTGGTAACTTCCAGGTCATGGGTTCCAACCCTTCAGTTGTTCTGTGGGAGAAAGATGAGGCTGAATCTTTCTGTAGAGATTTGCCATCTCCGAAATCCTACGGAGCCATTTTAATCTATTTCATAGAGCTGCCATGACTGGGAATCCGCAGTCTGTTTCTTCGGTGCATCGGTCTATCGGCATTAAGTTCTCAAATTCATTGCCAGCGAGTCAGTTCCAACTCATAGGCGCCCTCTGTAGCGTTTCCAAGACTGTACATCTGCACAGGAACAGGCAGCCTCCTCTTCATCTTGCAAAGGGGCTAGTGGGTTTGAACCGTCCAGTCAAAGCTTATTATACAGTGCCTTCGGGGCTTACGGTTAAACCCCCTAAGAATGAATCAGGAAGGCATGTCTTCCCTGCCTCCTTGAAGTCTTTGCTCATGGACCATGTTGACAGCCAGGGCTTTGCTGACTATCATGATGAAAATAGAGACTGCACACCCTCCTCACAGCCCTGCAACTCTTACTCTGCTCTGCATTATTTTTTCTTTCTCCCTTAGCACTTATCTCGTTCCACCGTACCACATAATATATATATTATAATATATATGTATAAAGGTTTATATATATATATATATATATATATATATACCTTTGATTACCTGCCTCACTGAACCGTGAAGTTTCTGAGTGCTGTCAGATGTGCTGGGCACTGGTAAATGAAAACATCTACAATAGTGCCTTGAACATGCTAGAGGGAACACATGCTTTATAGCAGTGGTTCTCCACCTTCCTCATGCCGCGACCCTGGAATACAGTTCCTCATGTGGTGGTGACCGCCCCAACTATAAAATTATTTTGTTCATACTTCGTAGCTGTCATTTTGCTACTGTTATGAATCAGGTGACCCCTGTGAAAGGGTCATTTGACCCCCAAAGGGGTCATGACTCAAGGGTTGAGAACCGCGGCTTTATAGGGTTTTATAAGTGCATGAACTGACGTGTTTTCAAATGAAACAAATGAGCTGTGGCAGCACAGTGTGTTAAGCATTGGGCTGCACCAAAAGGTCCGCAGTCCAAATGCACTGCCCACATCAGAGCAGGGAGATTCTAAGTACGAATCCCCTGTTGGCTGTGGGTAACCTGAGAAAAGTTCCTGTATGTCACACTGATTTTCCCTGTGTGATGTCTACAGTCTAGCTTATGAAAATGTCCTGGTATTGGTCCTATAAACCATGTTTAGCCATAGATCAAGATTTTTGTCATTTACATCAGAGGGTATAAAATTATTTACAAAGAAGATTTGTCCCCTATTATTTATTTTTCATTTTTCAAAGTACCAAGCATGGGGCTATTCAGAAAGAGCTTGTTTGTCAAATGTACCTTATACTGGTACTAAATTATGCTAAGGATTCAGTTTATTTAAAAATCACTTAAAAACTGGCATAAAATTTGGGTAATTACTTAATACTGCTTTATGACCACAATTCTTTGAAATGGCTTTTGAAAGGAATTGGCTGCATTGCTACTAATTTCCCTTTTCTAAAATCAATCACGGAAATAATTATTATATTTCATCTAGTATTCTTAAATGTGAGTTATTTTCAATAAAATAAGCACACATGCACATATTCTTCAAATTACTGTCACATGAATCTCCCTGAACACTAGCTCTCTTTATTCCTACAGAAGATATCTTTTCTTCCTCCTGGTTTGATCCACACAGAAATACTTTCGGGTCAAACAGCAAAAAGGGAAACAAAGTCTGAACTATAGGGAATGCTGAAGTTCTATCCATTTTTACCTACAAGATGGAAATTTGCTACAGCTCAACCAAATACCCAGAGGAGGTACAAAAGGATGAAGAATGAGTTGCATAAAGTGGGTCAGTTTCTAAGCAGAGCTAGTCTTCAAACTGCCTGCCTATTAGTTGACCATGACAATTTTAAATTCAATTTGTAGCCCTTTCCAGAAGAAGGTTAGGTGCCATCGCATCAGTGCCAGAGTATTACAAATTATTAGATTCATGACACCTAAAACAACCGACTTTTTTTTTGAAAGTCATGAGTCTGTCTCCATGGTTCATCAGAGGAGCTGAAAAATCTTCAAGAGATGTTTCTTGGATTTCTGGACAAGTGCGACATTAGACTTCCAACTCAATTTTAAAACACACCGACATATCAACCCGATATCACTGGTGAAAATCAGGGGCTCTGGAAGATCTCTTTTTTTATGACCTGACTGAAAATTGGTCAAGAGTTAAAAGAAATTTACCAACTACCAACAGAATAAGTATATGTAAATCACTCACATGCTTTTTTCGATCATACATCACAAAAATGAACAGAATTACTAAACTTAAAAAAAAATTCACTATCATCTTGCTGATTCCGACTCACAGTGACCCTATGGGGCATAGCAGAAGTGCCCTGGATTTCAGAGTATGTAAACTCTTGTGGGAGTAGAAAACCTCCCCTGTCTCGTGCAGAAGAGTTGGCAGTTTTAAACTGCTTTCAGTGTCTTCCATGCAACCCACTATGCTGCCAGGGCTTCATCAACAAACTTTAATTAGCCATTCTGACAAAATACAATAACATAATGGGAAACTGAAATAACGGATTTTGACAGCAGGTAACGGACACACCTATTACCAAGGCACAAAATCGCTTGATTCCTGCCCGGAATTCTTATTAACGGTAAAGGCTAGACTACATTCCTTTGCTCGGTGTCTACTGCATCTTTTATTTGTTTTATTAGATCTTCTGAGCCACCGAACTGAGCTGTTTATTCATTGAAAGTTATAAAAGAGACTTATTGTTCAGGCCCCAAGTCCTATAATTATCTGTCTTGTTTTGTAATTATTTTTACTTCTTAGACGAATAACCCAGTAGAGTGTATTTTAAACCAAAATCTTCAGTATCTCTGCTGAATTTTAATGTGGAATCTGAAATAGGTGTCCTGGTAAAGACAAGAGAATCCTGACATGTAGGCTATCCAGAGGCATCCTTGACATTGTTCACTGTGATTTGGGGAGACCTGGCCTGCAGTGGGAAGGATGATTTATTCTGTGGACATAGGGTGGGCAAGATAGGACCACTAGACGACTTTGCAAAAGCTCTTAGATCAGACTTTATGCCTTTGGAGTTGTTATTACCAGAGCAAGGCTTCACAGTTTCATATCAAATCTTAATGTGATACTTTCTCTAATAATCACTTATATTCTTCACGGATTATTATGTAGCACCTTCCAAAATATGGTTAGGTGCCATTGAGCCCCTAAATATAAGTACAATTTATGTTCCAAATTATTTTTAGATTATGCACCACTTTAAACTCCACAACTATTCATAACTCACTGGAACTTTTGCAAAGATGCTTTCTTAAAGTAATATACTCCCCCTCCCTTTCTTTCAGGTTGTTGCTAGGTGCCGTGGTTAGTTCAGACTCACAGAGACCCTATGCACAACTATCCAGTCAAATGCGTGCTATCCACTGCCAGTCCTGCAGTGACATCCTCAAAACTGTACGTATGCTTGAGCCTATGGTGGTGGCTACAATGTCCACCCAGCTTCTTGAGGGACCTCCCTCCCTTCCTGCCCCTCTACTTTATCAGATATGATGTCGTCCAGCAACTGGGCTCTCCTGACAACATGGCCAAAGCACGTAAGATGAAATCTCTCCATTTATCCCATTGGGGACACTCTGATCCTACTTCTTCCAAGACAGATGTTTGTCCTTTTAATAGCCCATGGTACTTTTAATATTCTTCTCCAGCACAACAGTACAAATGCAACACTTCTTCTTTGGTTGTCTTTAGTCAATGTCCAACTTCAATATGCATATGAAGCATATGAAAATACCATGGCTTGGGCAATTCACATCTTAGTCCTCAAAGTAACATCCTCACTTCTCAATAATCTAAAGAGGTCTTGTGCAGCAGATTTACCTAAGTAACTTGTCTTTTGATCTCTTGACAGCTGCTTCCAAGAACATCGATCCAAGCATGGTGGATCCAAGCATGCTAAAATCCTTGACAACTTCAAACTTTTCTCAGTTTATCACGATGTTACCTACTGTTACAGTTGTGAAGGGTTTGGTCTTCTTTACATTGAGTTGCAATCCGTACTGAAGGCTGCGATCCTGATCACTGTCAGTGTATGCTTCACGTCCTCCTCACTTTCAGCAAGCCAGGTTGTGTCATCACCTTGCTTAACTCAAGTTGTACACAAGCATTCCTCCGATCCCGATGCCACATTCTTCATATAAGTCAGCTTCTATGATTATTTGTTCAGCACACAGACTGAATACTTATAGTAATAGCATACAACTCTTACGCACACCTTTATGGAATTTAAACCATGCAGTGTCCTCTTTTTCCATTCACACAACTGCCTCTTGACCCATGTACGAACACTTCAGAAGCACAATGAAGTGTTTTGGAGCCCCTGTTCTTCTCAAGCTTATCCATAACTTGTTATGACCCACACAGTCAAATGCCTTGGCATAGTCAATAAAACACAAGTAAACATTCTGGTATTCATCCTCTGCTTTGAGCCAACATCCATCCGACCTCAGCAATGATAGTCCTTGTCCCACGTCCTCTTCTAAATCCAGCCTAACCTCTGGTAGCTCTCTGTCAATGTACTGCTGCCACCGTTGTTGAATGACCTTCAGCAACATTTTACTGGCATTTGCTATCAGTGATACGGTTCTATAATTTGAGCATTCTGTTGGACCACCTCTCTTTGAAATGGGTACAATATGAATCTCTTACAGTCAGTTGGCCAAGAATCTATCCTCCAGCACTTTCTCCAACAGTGTTTGCTTCCATCCATTAGGCCCTCCACAGCAGACAAAGTTTCGAAGCTCTGCATAAGGTTTCAGTGGTTCCTTCCTCTGAAATGGGGCGCCATGTCCTTCTTCATTATATGTCCTCTGAAATGGGGAGCCATGTCCTTCTTCATTATATGTCCTCTGTCTGCAAGCTCCAGTGAAACCTGTTCACTTTGGGGGACCCTGTTGGCATCTGAAATACCAGTTACATAGCTTCCAGCATCACACAAGCCACCACAGCACAATAGACTGACAAGGCAAACGGCAGTCTCTCTTTTATATGCTACGCGCTGAGGGGGAGCCAGAGGATGAGGTTCTTGTAGCTAGTGGCTAACTAGATACAGAAGTGAATATGATTTTCTCATTGTTGATATCGTTCAAAGCTTGACTACAACATAGGGAAATACATAGCTCAAAATCCATATTTATATTTTGCATGCTATTGTCATCTAGAATAATAATCTCTAATCGAAGTTCTATTTCCATCATATAAGCTCATCAAAGCCAATAGAAACAAACATTTTATAAGACAGTTTTTCTAAAAAGTACCATGTGAACTATAATCATGAAAAACTAGTCATTAACTTATCATTTCATTGCATTTTAATAACTATGTGGTGGGGAGTGTTCTCAAGATGTTGAAAAGAAAAAAACTATATATAAACTATATAATTAAACTACATAATGGTACAACATTGGAACTCCCATACATTGACGGTGGTATATAAATTAGTACAACCACATCTAGTAAAAATAAATGTATATCTACCCTGCTGTTAGTTGCTGTTCAATGGATTTTGGATCTAGCTGCCACATATTGTATATACTAGTGTATAAGCCAACTTGAATATCGGATGAGGCACCTAATTTTACCACAAAACTACATTAAAAATGTGCTGAAAATCGGCTTATACACAAGTATATACAGTATGTACAGTGTGAGGTTTCACCTTGTGTTTTTTTAGAAGCAGATTGATAGGCCGGGCTTCCAATGGATCCCTGGGTAGGTTTGAACTACCAACCTGTCAGGGAGTCGTAGAGTGTTTAACTGGGTCATCCAGGAGCTCAAGTCTGTTCTTGGTGGAGAATATATCTCGCACGAGTGAGATATCTGCTAAAAGTTTTAAACAACTGCCTTGTTTATCCAATTCAGTTTAATATGTTTTTTTTTTAAGTATTTAATTTACTGCCATCTGTCAACTGAGACTCATAGTGACCTTATAGGACATGGGAGATTGCCCTTGTGCATTTCCAAGACTGAAACTCTTTACAGGAGTTGATAGCCTACTCTAATCTATGGTAATTAATTGTTAGAAATACTAGTAAATTTTATACAAAAATCTTATAGAAATTATCCTCTTTTATTGAGTTAAAAAATCATCACACTGCATGATGAATTTTAAGTCTTACCTCCATATATACCAATCTCAGTTTATATAATCCATTAATTTACTTAAATTAAAGATAGCTATATTTTGGGTTGAACATTCTTGCTCCAAATATCCCATGACTTCTTTGAAGTGTTTCCACCACATTACCTTCTCAGTGATGTTTAAACTGATCATCATATATAACACTGCAATGTGTAATTTCCATTCCCAACCTACTTTATCCTATTTATATAATACTTACCACTTTACAGTGCACTACATGTTTATTTATTTATTTTTGTTTGGTTCTCTCCAATAACTTGAGAACTCTATGATGAAAAAATCCTCTGCCTACAAACCTCACTGATACATATCTAAGTTGCTTATTACTGGGGCACAATTAGTTTATGATGACTGTATTAAAGCTTATACAAAAGAATGAACTTCCCTTATCAACTATAATGTGAATTCTGAGCTCAAACAGTTGAATACTTTCAGTTTATATGTCATAAAAGAAATTGCAAAATAATCATTTTGTCTTAGTTTAGTTTGTGGCTTTAGGTTTTTAATTTAATAACCATTTTTTCAGTACTCACTGTTTTTAATTAGATAATTCTTATAGTTTTTCTTTTCTGTTTGTGAATTCTTATAAATATAATTTCATATCTTAGATTTTCCATTCACAGCTCTCTTTCTTACTCTCATCCAGTTGATCCCCAACTTATAAGCAAACCATATTTATAAAAGAGCCACTTAACAAGCGGCCAGCTAGCTCAGAAGCAACAAAGCTACATGGAAGAAACACACTAGCCTGTGTGATCATGAGGTGTCCATGGGATCAGGTAACAGGCATCTAAGACCCAGAATAAAACCATACCCCAGGTGAATGGGGGTGGGGCATGGAGTGGAGACCCAAAGTCCATCTGTAGACAATTGAACATCCCCTCACAGAGGAGCCACAGGGAAGAGATGAGCCAGTCAGGGTGCAGTATAGCACCGATGAAACACACAACTTTCCTCTAGCTCTTTGGTGCTTCCTTTCCTCCACTATCATGACCTCAATTCTACCTTACAAATCGGATTAGATCAGAACATGCACACTGCTACAGATAAGAGCCTGCAACACAGGGAATCCAGGATAGAAAAACCCCTCAGGGCCAACAATGAGAGTAGCGATACCAGTAGGATTAGGGGAGGGTGGGGAAGAAAGGGGGAATAGATCACAAGCATCAACCTAGAACCCCCTTCCAGGGAGATGAATAATGGAAAAATGGGTGAGGAGCGATGGAGGATGATGTAAGATATGGAAAAATAATCTATAACTTATCAAGGGTTCGTGAAGGAGGGTGAGAGGGGGAGGGAGGGGGAAGAAATGGGAGCTGATATTAGGGGCTCAAGTGGGAAGAGAATGCTTTGAAAATGATGATGGCGGCATATGTGCTTGACATACTGGAGGAATGTATGGATTGTGATAAGAGATGTAAGAACCCCCAATAAAAATAATTTTTTTAAAAGAGAGAGCCAAGCATGGAAGCAAAATGATAAGAATTAGTTTTGAGAATTTCTCACCCAATAACAATTATGCAAAACAGTCACATGACCAAAGCATCCCTGAAAGTCATGACTTTCTCAGCTGGGCATCCTGGAAGGCCATGGGGAGGATGATCAAGAAAATGGGGAGAACAGTTAGAAATTATTTATTTAGCAACGTTTTCATCTATGTGAGCCTCTAGTTTCATGTTAGTGGAGGACGGACTGTGGGTGTTTTACATCATTTTATCTTTCTAGAATATCTGGTAGAATCCTTGCATTGGTGAACACACACACACAAGAAATCCTATCAACTTGCCTATGAACATGGACTTGGAAAGGAAAAAAGGATGGGAAGGGGAAAGAAAATATGTGGTTATTATGGTCAGGTTATACAGTATGGCAGCGTGACATGTTTTTATTTTGACCCAATAGAATGGAAAGGAGCCCTCGTGGTACAGTGATTATGAATTGTGCTCCGACCTTCAAGGTCAGCAGTTCAAAACAATCAGCCTCTCCTGAGGAGAAAGATGAGGCTTTCTACTCCCATAAAGAGTGACAGTCTCAGAAACTCATCGGGCAGTTCTATCCTGCTCTCTAGGACCTCTCTGAGTTGACATCGACTCAAAGGCAGAGAGTTTGGTGTGCTTTTGTTAATAGAACTGAAGAAATAAAAGGAAACAGAATGTCCAGCTTACCGACAACTCCTGCTAATGGTAGCTGTGAGCACCTAGCGACATATTCAAACAAGTTAGAGAGTGCTCAACACACAGATTTTATAGATGGCAAAGAGGTGCGCTTTTGTTTTCAGTCATTGCCATTGACATGGAAGGTCTTCATTTGGAGCTGCTCAAGCAGAGGATTGTTTCCTTGGCTCGTGGAGAGGGGAAAGTGAAGAGTGTTCTAAGAACCGTACAAAGGGAGACCTTGAGAGCAAGTAGTCATAACATTCAGTTAGAGGACAAGTGCACTGAAAAACACATCTGCTTTACAACTGAGGCGACGAGGGGTGATGGAGGGGGTGGGGGGAATGATAAATGCATTGAAAGCAAGGCTGTCCTAAGACTACTTATGCAATACAATAAAGAAAAATACAAACTGAAGGTAGGTGTTAGAGGAGAATGGAGACTTGTTCAGAAAACACACACACACACACACACAAGAAGATGCAAGATGGGTAGAGATGAGTTGGAGGCTCAAGCATTCTGGAAACAAACAGAGTTTCATTTATAAAGTAGAGAGCCTGTCTGACAGGTGAGGCTGGCTGAGGCACTTGAGAGATCTCATTCAGGGGCTGGCATTCCTGACGGCCCAGCGGGGTCTGAACAAGAGTCATTTTAAACAGGAAGACTTTTAAATAAATCTTAGATTTTGCATGCCCTCCATTACAGACTTGTAAATCTTACAAACATCAATATTCACCAGCCCCCTGCAATTTGCACTGTTTCAAGAACTTGCTAGGCACAGTGAGTCCTTGACCGAGAATGTTTTACTTTGGGTGGATGGCCCTGTGCTCAGGACGTATGTGTATTGATGCTCTGCCAGTCCATTCAGCCACGTCTCATCTACAGTATAAATTAAGTGTACCTGATCAGAAGGGTTATTTTGACAGAGAGAATGTCATCCTCAACATGTCTTGTGGCCAGGAGATAGACCGTGGGCAGTTGTCGAGTGAGAGAGGGGGAAGAAAGGCAAAAAACAAAAACAAACATTTTGCTGCTATTGATTAGTGTGGCTGCATTCATCTGTAGGTGACATGCTTGTTACTTGTATGATGTAAAACCTGTGAGAGTCCTGGGCAGGACTACCTTGACTTGCCACGTTTCCCAAGTCTTCCATCTTTGAGAAGATGCCGTCCTACCACTTTTCTATTGCTTGTGTTAGTGGAAAATATCTTGAGTTCCGTTTCTCTGGTTTCTGTCAGACCTCGGGTCAGGCCTTCACACCTTTTAGTGTCACTTTATGTACATTAGAATAATTTTCTTTTCCTAAATCTGTGCAACTAGACAAGCATTTCAAAGATGGTATTTTGATCAAGGTACCTTGATACTACAAATAGGCAAATCATAGAAAACAGTCCCTTATGACTTTTTGATTAAAAATAAATATTTCAGGACCAGTGGTGTGAGTGGTGATACTGGGAGTGGAGAGGGAGGGTGGGTTGGAAAGAGGGAACCGATTACAAGGAACTGTGTGTGACCTCCTCCCTGGGGGATGGACAACAGAAAAGTGGGTGAAGGAAGATGTTGGACAGGGCAGTATATGACAAAATAAACAATTTATAAATTATCAAGGCTCATGAGGGAGCAGGGAGCAGGGAGGGAGGGGAAAAAAATGAGGACCTGATGCCGGGGGCTTAAGTGGAGAGCAAATGTTTTGAGAATGATGAGGGCAATGAATGTACAAATGTGCTTTACACAATTGATGTATGTATGGATTGTGATAAGAGTCGTATGAGCCCCTAATAAAACAATTAAAAAATAAATACATAAATATTTCCTTGAAAAACAATGCTCTCTATGGACAGGGCACATCCTTCTATTAGTGAAGATGCCTGTAACACTTCCTAGTCACATTTTCTTTGTTACGTCTGGTTAGTAAACAAAGACCTAATGGCCCCAGAAAGGAAGATCACAGGATATCATAAAACACAGGGGAAAAGAAAACTTTGGGTCAAGATATACTCCAAAGACTGATGTTTTTAGGAATTTATGAATCCTGGCTGAAGATAGGTGGTTCAAGAAATCCTCGAAATAACTTATTCTGCAATGTCATCTAAAGGCAGATCTTTCTCACAGAGTTTGTAATTCATACCATTCACCCAGCTTAAAACATAATCAATGAAAAGTAAGTGGTTATAATGGCTGGAGCCAAGAACAACTGAGATGTGTACAGCCACGGGCATGGGCAACTCCAAGGTGGTAGTAAGAGCCCTAGATTCCTAGTCCTGTGTGCTTTGAAGTGGTTTTGAATTAGGTGAGCACACACAGTATGGAATGAGAGAAGACAATAGTACTGAACAAAAATGAGAGAAATGGAATGACATCTCTACCAAGGAGAGGTGGATGTTAAGCATATGAGGACACATGGGGGAGGGGAATGGGTGTTGGAGATAAAAGAATGTGAAATCATAGTTGAAAATAAAAGGAGCTATCATGCGCTAAAGACCCAGTGACGGAAATAAAAGAAGACTCAAAAAAGTAACTCCATTCTTTGCATCTGGGGTCCTCACCAGGTCAAAGTCAACATGAGTTTCTTGATGGAGACTCCAGTACCATGTCTGGGAGAGACTGTGAGAAGAGAGAGCCTGGCTGTAGCTCACACCTTTGTCTGGGCTCCACAGAACAGTGATAAACATGTAGATTCTGGCCTCAGCTCTCTTGGGCTCCATTTTTGAGTCTGGAGGCTCACAAGTCGGCTGGACACGTGTGAAACACCCTAGTTCACTCCACGGCCACGGTTAATAGAATACAACTTGAATGAACACTACTATAGAGGTTGAAAAATTCTTGGATCAACTAGTCCCTCATCAAATGCAAAGGTGTTTCTCTTTGGTGGCGAGAAAGCAAAGCGCAGGGTTGAGTTAGGGGCCAAACCCTGTGTGAATATAAATTGATGTCATAGTTTTCAACTATTAAAACATATTAAATTTAGAAATTCATTGAGACAAGATTTCATAATTTCCCTTGATTTTTCTATGTATTTAACCTTTGCTACTGGCCCTTCTTATTAGCTACCATCAGAATCAGGGGAAGGGGAATGTTCTTGTTACGGCCATCTTAACATCAACTGGCTTTCATTTCACTGTTGAGAGTCAAAGGTCAATACACATAAAAGATTACAAGGTTACATTCATGGCATTCCAAACAAAATGTACTAATGTTGCCTGTCAACATTCTGGCCGCCTTTCTATCAGCTGGTGTGAGTTCCTACCACTGTCTCTCTGCTTGTCCTACTGGGAAGATTTGCGTGTCGCCATGTCCTGGAAGCTCTGCCATTGGCAGGGTCATTTGGGCTGGAGAAGTTTCAGTCTTGTTTTCAGACTAAGCCTAGGAAGAAAGCTTGGCGATCCACTTCTGAAAATTAGCCAGTGAAAGCCCTGTGGGTAGATCACAATAGAATATTGCCAGAGACAGTGCTCGACGCTGAGTCTTCTGGGTTGGAAGGCACCCTGCAGTGGCCGCCACCGTGGATTTGAGCAGACCAACCAATGTGAACGTGGCACAGAGTCACGCAATGTTTTGTTGTGGGTTGGAGCTTCCTCCACAAACAACATCAGCATTGTGGATTTGGCTCTTGAGGGTTGGGAACTGATGGTTCCAAGAAGGGGGGTTGGGGGCAGAGTGTATTCATTCAACTACAAAGTAGTTATATGGTGAATGAGACACCCATTTAAAGCGGATGAAAGTGCAGCAATACTCTGCTTACATAGGGTTTTATCGTTGAGGGCCAATGCCCCTAAGAGCAGTTTGGGGGCAGTACAGCCAGTGCACACTGTGAGCAAATATGCCATATGTATCTTAGTGTTCGCCCAGTCCTGCTGGCTGGCACTGATTCTACCAAATGAAAACAACTCACTGCCATCCAGTCAGTACTGACTCATAGCGACCCCTTAAGGGGTTCTTTGACTGTACCTATAGAAAGCCTAGTCTTTCTCTCCGGAGAAAGTTTTGAACTGCCCATCATGAGGACGGCAGCCCAATATGTAACCACCAGGGCTCCTATGGATTCCACAGGGGCTGGGAATTCCGGACCCACTGTGTGTTTGTTCCACAAGATTCCTCTATGAGCTGAGCTAAGGAACTATCTTGGGGCAAGATTTGCGCGAGTGAGACAGTGGCCTTGATCCTCAGTTGGATGCAGATGGCCAGGGGAGGAAGTGGTTCTCGTGGGAACGGTAGATGATAATGAAAGGGAGACATCTGGTTGGGTGCTTACTCTAGTATCTGCAGTCAAACCTACTGGCTAAAACCCTATGGAACAGTCATACTCTGTCCCATAGCGGTGCTCCCTGGACATCACCCTAACGCCAATGGAGTATTCCCAGACAAGGGCACTTCAAAAAGTATGGGGGGAAATTATTATTTTTTCATTTCAGTTTCCCATGAACTTTGTGAAATCTCCTCCTTTCTTCTGTATGTAATCTAAGTTGTGTCTAGAACAGATAAATGGTTTAAAGTCCTCGCGGGGCATAAAGTTGAGCATCCCCGTCTTTTAACTGGGAATTTTGATAACATTAGGAATATGTGTACAAGTTACTATTCCCCCTCCTCTTCAAAGGTTTTGTTTATACCACTTCACTTTTATGAAAATCCTATGTAAAAATTTGCTTTTGATAACCTAAAACTAAAAATCTGAAAAGGACTGTCACTTATGCAAAAAAAAAAAAAAAAAGTGACAAGGAATTGACTTTCAGCTTTGATTTTAAGTAAGTCAAGAGCTTTTTAAAGAAAGGGGACATGTCTGAGCCCTGAGACAGGCTTCCCTAAGCTCCCCTCCAGGGACTACCCTCAGCATCTCAGCATAAGCCACCAGTCACTCTGAACTTGTTTGTGAACCCAGCATTCTGCGAGTGTCACTTTCCGCTCTGTGAGTTCTGTGGTCAGGTTTAGTAGGTGACTTTGAAGAGGTCTGGAGATGTACAAAAATTTCCCCCATGTCAGCTGATGGCACTCACGTCTTTGCTTTATACCATTTTGGCTTATAAAGGGGCTCATAGGAAAGCTCTACTTTCAGACAGTGGGAGAAACCTATAGTATGAAAGCTCTATTATCGGATGAGTAGTGGAATATCCAAAATCAATTTCAGCAAGTTATTTCTTTGTCTTTTAATTCTCTGAGATGTGTTGAAAAATAATATTACAGGTTCCTTTTTCAAAAAATGAAATCTGTCCCCCATTTAAAAAAAAAATCTGCCACTCTGTGAACTGGAGGCAGCCCAGCGCTAAGGTATGAAGGGGACTCATGTGCTTCAGCGGCACAGGAAAAACTGTATTTTAGTCTTATAAATTACATAGTCCTCGGAGAAACAAATTAGTGATGCTTAGAATTTGGGACATTTTTTGTACACCAACTTTCTGAAACAAATGCTTTAAAGTATAACAAAAAATGGTTTGCTCTGAGGTCTATACAACCTCATTGTGACTCTATGTGAGCAGGGTAGAGCCATTCTACTGGGTTTTCAAGGGCATAGCCTTTCAGAGGTTATACATACACAGGCACACACAAACACACACACAAAGGCATTCAACATCTCTTCAATGAGATCTGATACAAAGCCAAAGATAGAAAAACAAAAGACATTCCACTACAGGTTATACAGTCCTAGATTCTTTATTGTTTCCCAAATTTTTAGCCCAGCTTTCACTGAAAAAGAATGTTTATCAAACCATTGAGTGTAGGTATTTTCCTTACCTTCCCCTCACCTCCCCCTTTGCCATTGTGGCTAAGAGAACCAGCCTTGGCAAGGATGCCAAGAAAGGGCAGTGCTTTTTGCTTTCCTTCTCTGCCAGGAAAGCACCCTAAGCATCACCTGCTTTATCCAGTTCTGTCCCCTGTGCATTGTCAGAATCCACCCGCAGAGAAATATTATAAAAATGTTTAATTTAAAAGAAGAAAGAGATACAGTAGGAAAGCCTAGAAGTTAAACAATGTGGTATTTCTAGTGAAACTAAACATTTTAGACAACTAGGTATAAGGTGGCTTGCACAAGTTCATCTTTTTCACAAATGTCTCGAAGACCTTATATGTTCTGAATAGGTACTCAAACCATAGGAAGCAAAACCCAGGACGATGAATTTGCCAACAAAATAACCCCAGGATGTCAAAATATCAACTCCTTAAGTATAGCATAGGTTCTGCGTCTACTGGAGAAAATATAGTTGCAATTGAAAAATATCTCAACATCCTTTAAATGATGGATTTTTTTAAAGATAAGACTATATCCACGACATAAAATATGTTATTCTTTGTTATATGAAGAATTAAAGAACAAAGCAACCTAGAGGGAAGATGAAAATACAGTCCACAGCATTTGCTTCTATTTTATTGACTGCTGTAGAATTAGAAGACAAGGAGTCACATTGTATCTGACAAAGCTTGCTTCTTTTTCTCCTCGACCTTCACATATGTCCCATGTCTCTGACTCGTCCCCAGAACAGAGAGACTTACATTGGCGGTGCTATTTAGCACTGCTCCTCACAAAAGAGACACTTGTTGGATGGCATGCATAACGGTAGTACTAATGACAACAGTGACAGTATGATGTCGTATATACTATAAAGCACAGTCACCACAATTACTTCATTTTGCCCTGGAGGCAATGACACTCCAGTCTAGGATTTCAAATACCATTTATCTCTATTAAAAACACACAAAATCTGGACTCCCTGGTGGGGGAGTGGGGGAAGGGGGATGGCTGACCACAGCTCTGGAAGAGAAGAAGTACAAAGAGACCATCAGCATTTTGTGAATGAAAGCAAGAAAATGCTTAAGGCTTAACGGGGCTTGTGGAAGGGCCGCTGCAGTTGTCTTGGGCAGACCCTCAATGACCAATCTAAGATCATTTCAGCATCAAATATTAAAGCAATGGTAACGGACTTTAAGACACTGTATACAAGAAAATCAATGAGAATATACTGATACTCTGAATGAGTGGCTGCCTCGTAAGTCACCTTGCTGCTCATGTGAAGGTTGGTGGTTTGAATCTACTCCGAGGCTCTGTGGGAAAAGGACCTGACAAACTGTTCCAGTAAAGACTGTTGTCGTGTTTGCTGGATGCCACTGAGTGGGTTCCATCTCATAGTGACCATATGGTCAACAATCCTGCGCCATCCTCACAACGGCTGTTATGTTTGATTCCACTGGTCCAGCCACTGTGCCAATCCAGCTCATCATCAAGGGTCTTCTTTTCTTCCCTCAGACCTTATACTCTTCCTGATCTTCTACTCTCTTAAGCTTCCTGTTATTCTTGATGGGTTGGTTTCTCTTGATAACATGTCCGAAAGATGCGAGATGAAGTCTCACCATCCTAACTTCCCAGGAAAATCCTGGCTGTACTTCTTCCAAGAGCGATGTGTTTCTTCTTATGGCAGTCCACGGTACTTTCAATATTCTTTGCTAGCACCAGAATTCAAATGAATCTCTTCTTCTTCAGTCATCCACGAAGATTAAAACTTAGGAAGACCCACGGAGCAATTCCACTGGGCAAGACATGAAGATGCTGCGAGCTGAAACCAGTGAGAGGGCAGCTGACAACAGCAACAATCTAAGATACAGACATTCTGGTTCATTCATTCGCAGGCTTGCGATTCCAGGGGATCCAGTAGTGTCCAGAAGGCAGGCCCAGGGTTCTGCTCAGAGACTACCTCTGGTACTTGTAAACCAAGCCAGAAGAAGGCATCGATTACCCTCCCACCGTGTCAGAGACAGGAGGGGACAGCCTGTCCACAGGGCAGGTGCCTTCCCGGAGACGCACTCTCGGACCTGCTTCCACGGCCACGCCGAAGCTGTCACTTCCCGGTGAGCACAGTGCTCGGCTCCTGGTGTCTTTCTTTTTGTCTTTTCTGTTCCTTGTTCACGATTTACAGTTGTTTTTTAATTAGTTGGGATTTAACACATATAACATATTGTTCTATATTTCAATCACAGCAAGTAGAAGTGTACAATTGCTATCACCCTCAGTTGCCAACCATTCTTTTTCTACATGGACTCCTTGACATCAGTTCCCTTTTACCACCCCCACTGTACCCCCTTCCTCCTGAACCCCTTATTTCCTTGCTGTCCCTATAGATGCGCCAATGGAAGCACATAACGCAGCTTCAAGAGGGTGACCTCCGTGGACCAACCACCTCTGAGATGCACTCTACTGTGAAGGAACAAAAGCCAAACGATACAAATCAAAAACACAGACAATTTTGCACACCAAATCAGGTCCAGCCTGCATAGGCAGCAGAGGGGGCAGGGAGGGGGTCTTCTGAAAAAAGTTTTAACTGTTCAAGTGTCAGATATATGCCTTTGATCTTCTATACTTCTCTCTCCCAAGCATACTGTATATGACCACTTTCCTCCCATCCCTCAATTTTAGATAGGGGGAGTCCTCTGTCTTTCTTATCTGTGAAGCACCCTACAATGGTCTCTCCTTAGCACATATGCAATGCGCATCATTTGTCATCACAAAGTCTAGACTGACGTGTTGGCCTGCTTAATGGCATTATATTGTTTGAGTGAATAAATGTATTTTCTGATTTATCATTAGAATCAGATGCAATAGGATTCAAGGATTCAGATAAACTCAAAGAGTGTTTTGCTGAATTTCAAGGATAGTGAATGTGAGACCACTGATTCCTTAAAGCCAACCTAGTATTACTTATTGTTGTACCATAATAAATTATTTAATCGTTCAATAGAAATGACAATGCCTACTTTAAACTTTAAATTAAGATTCAAAGAACATTCTTTTAACTTCATCAAAAGTACCCCTAAAGTCCTTTGTTGATCTTAATAATCCATGCTTCAAATACATTGATAGTTTCATTTCTCTTAAGAGGAAGAACATTCCTCTTATATTTCTGCATTGTCTGCATTTTAAAATGAAGTTAGAACATTTCCGGTTTAATGTGCTAGTGCAGGCTGCACTACTTTTATTCTAAGTTATTTCTGGAAGCCATGTAGCTTCCCATGCTTATTGTCCCTCTGACTGTGGTCCCCCTTACGAATAAACCAGAATGTGTGGCCTTGTGTGCGCACACATTTTTTTCCCTCTAAACAGCCGAGGGCAGAGGGGTAGCACTTAGGTTTGTGCCAGAAACTGGGCTACACACTCTAGAAAGTCCACGTCACCCCACAACTTGAAGAGACATAGATTGGGACCATAGGACTCCTAAGTGGTAAGATCACAAGTCATCCATAGAGAGTGCACTTGAAAACATGTTTCCTTTCCCACTTTCTAATCAGGTAGAAAAGCGAGCCTTCCCCAAGCTAACGCCTCCAGGAGGAACGCTATCCTGAGCCCTGCTGTATACATTAGCCACACCAGATGTAAGCTGAGGCTTTGAGACTGTAACTGGAGTTTGAATCATATCCTTGAATGATGGCTAGAAGTAGTAAACAGTTGACCGCTAAACCACCGGGGGAATGGGAGTACCAGCTGCCCCCCACCCCAATCCCTGAAAATCCAATATAAATCTTGATGCTCCCAAAATTTAACTACTAATAGCCTCACCAATAACAAACATGATTGGTTAACCGTGCTCTGAATGTTGTATGCATTTTGTGTGGCATCACACGAAAGCTGCATTTTCAATACGAGGTAGAAAGGTACCTCCTAACAACGACCAGGCTTTTGAGTCTGTTGGTGTAGCTGAAGGTCAGCTTCACACATTTCCTTCCCCCGCCCCCAAGGGTCCTTGGATGGATTCTGTCATCTTGAAATGGCAGGCCATGGGGGCTCCAGGCCCCACTCCATCTAAAGTCCGTATCAAGCAACTCAACTTGACCCTGTAACATCATGACTTCAGTTGTTGGGAGCACTTCCATTTCACTAGTGGCACTTGGTCGGTGTCCCATGGAGTTAATTCAAGATTTACAGTATTGTACTAAATATTATGAAAAATACATGAGGCCCGAACTATGACTTTGTACTTGGACACAATTTACTAGGGGGACGAGTGAATCCCTTGGAGATGATTAGCATCACGAGCATCACATGGTGCTTTCCTTTTTTAATCCTCATAAAAGTAGCACACAGTTTAAGGCCGTGTTGTTCAAGGGTCAGCTGCAACTCGACATATGAAGAAGAAATAGTGAATATTACTTGAGTTTATCCCACACAAAAAGTTTAACTCATGATGTGGTTGAATCGTAGTACAAAGCTGCGACGGCAGTGCTTTACGGCGGTGCTATGTCTGGAGCACTCCCAAGATTAAGCCGCTCCAGATGGCTTCTTGGAAGGAAGGAGGACATTCAGGTTGCGAAGTCAAGAAAGCAAGCTGATTTTCTGTCCTGACTCTTTGCGTTGAAACACGTAAGCTTCTTTAGTATCCTTTTGATTCCGTGTCCTCAATACTAATTTGCCTCATAGCTGATCAGACCTTAAGACTTCACACCTAATACAGCCTGTGTCAATAAAAACTTCCATTCAGACCTTCAGAATGTTCTGTAATAGAAAACTTCCATTCACACCCTCTCAGAATGTTCTGTAATGCAAAATTGTCTCCCTCATCATCTCCCTCTGCTTCCCCACTTCATATTCCACCTGGATTGTTGGCAGAAAAAAGCAGGAGTGGAATGAGTGTTTGCTCACATTTACATCTCCCCAAATACATGCATGTTAAAGTTTTGTTTATCAGAGGAATGTTACCAAATACCTCCATGGGTGCATTCCAGGTAGCAACTTAGAAAGAAAGATTTTTTTTTAAAGCAAGGCAGACATAATGTCATACAATAAAATGTAATTATGATGGGCATTGAACTTCTTTCTGTGGTCTTTCAACATGAATCACCTGTTGTCCTCCAGTTATTTACCTGAGACCTATGAAATGGTAGTATATGATTGCATGTGCCCATTGCACACATAATTTTAAATCTTTCTAATCATTTAAATGTTTCTGAAACAAAGCGGGAAATGGATAAATGAATAAATAAATACACATGATTCAGACAGTCATTACTTGTGTATATCCTATGGTTTCAGTTTACCTATTGTCAAAAACTCTAACTTTTAAAGCCCAGAATAAAATTTTAGACATTTGTTACTTCTACTCTGCTACTCAGTAGCCTACGAATATCACATCTAGGGATCGGCAATGCTTGGAGAGAAAGGAGGGATCTTGCTTGCAATATAGGATCTTCTTAAGATCACCAAACCATCCATGTTAGCACATAGTGGAACCATCATTGGAACTATCTGAATCCTGCATTCTGGGGAAGGGTGAAGAGTATGAATCAGGACACAGAGGTCAAATGTTAGGCATCTCCGGCCTTAACCTTGGATTAGATTTGGAAGAGACAAAATAAGAGACAGTCTGGCTGCTGAGAGCTCCTCGATGAGATGAACTAGAGTCTGGTGGGGAGACTGAATGTAAATGCTCCACCAGGAACTAGAGACAGAGAGTGAGGTGAGGGTCAAAGAACCCAAACACCTCGGCTTGAGAGGGAACAGTCAATGCCAACCCATGGCTTTGTTCTCAAGAGGTTCGCCCTGAACCAAGTGCACGGAAAGTACCAAATTGAGGGAACTCATCTAACCCCGGAACGGGACCCTTGAGGGTCACAAGGGCCAGTAGTTCTCACCTCTCTCAATTGAATTCAGTTGACATCTGACTCAACGAGAATATTTATACCAGAATGCTGGTCAACAACACATCAGGGGTTCTTCTTCTCCCTTTTACCCCTGTATCCCCTGTCCATTACCCAGAGTCAGCTTGAAAAAGCTCAAGAAGATTTATATTCTCAGTCCTTTTAACTTAACTTTTACTTCTTGGTGGTGTTAACTTATTAGCACGAATACAGTAAGTGTGGTAGGGGCAGCCTGAAACTGAGAGTACGAGAGACGTCATGAGATTCTGGGATAACACTAGAATTTACTTGCTGGACTCTGTGGACGTTGTTTCCAAAACTGCTGGCATTCAGTGTGTGTCTATCACTATGATTAAATGGTGGTTTAGATAAGAGCAGAAATGATTAGGGCAGTCATTTACATTTAAGCATTTTAATATAAAACCATTTTCATATGTTCCTCCTAAGAATCTTGTAAAGGTGTTAGACTCAGCTTTCTCTCTCTCTCTCTCTCTCTTAAAACGTTTTCACTGTGCTTCAGGTGAAAGTTCACAATATGAATGTTTTCCAATGAATAATTCATACACACATTGTTCCATGACATTATTTGCAGTCCCCACAATGCATCAGCATCCCACCCTCCAATTTCCTCCCAGCATTCCCCATTTTCAATTGTTCAGCTTTCCTCTTCCTTCCTGGCTTCGTCTTTGGTTTGGGGCAAAGGCTGCCCTTTGGGTTATAGGGAGGACTGTTACAGGAGGCACACCCCTCCTAGGTGTTACTTTTGATGTTATAGTCTGGGCCCTGGTAGCATAGTGGGTGGTGTGTTAGGCTGTGAACGTAAGGTCAGCAGGTGGAAACCACCTGCCTTCTACTCCAGTCAAGATTGAGGGTCTCAGAGACCCATGGTGGCCATTGTACCCCGTCATACAGAGTTGCAATGAGTCAGTAATAGCACTGAGTTTGAGTGAGTGAGGTGGTTTTTGGTTTGTTTGCTTTTCAGTCAATTGACTAAGAGATGACTTCCAGGAGTTCTGTAAACCCCCAGGGGGCTTAAGTTGGAAGGTTCTCTTTGAGACCAGAAAATTTGATCTTTTAAAAATTATTTTAATGATGTTGTATGTTTTTCAAGCCCATTTTAACCAGGACCTTCTGCTCTGGTCCTCAGGAGAGTGCTAACAGTCACAGTCTTGGTTAGGGACAGCTGAGGTTTGGGTGGGCCATTGTCCTCTGGATTAATTACTTCCTGAGTAATCCATTGTCTTCATTTTGTGTTCCAGGTGGGAATGGATCCATAGTTACTTTGAGATGGCCACTCAGAAGTTAAAAATCCTAGACTCGATGCCCAGGACTAGCACGTGAGCACACACTGGCGTGTTGTTGTGCAGTTCCGATGCAAAGGCACCCCGTCCAATGGCATGACACGCTGGCAGGCCCTGCCCCCGCCTCACTGCTGTCCTCAGGGCTCAGCACTGTTTCAACCACAGTTACCCGTTTCCTTAAGGGCCCTTCCCCTTTGCACTGCCCTTTCACTTTCTCAGAGGAGTCCTGGTGGTACAGTGGTTACGTATTGGGCTGCAATCTGCATGGTGGGCGGTTTGAAACCACCAGCAGCTCCTCAGGAGAAAGACTGGGCTTTCTACTCCGGGAAACAGTGACAGTCTCGGAAACCCCCTGGGGGTCACTCTGAGTCACATGGACTCAATGGCAGGGAGTTTGGGTTTGGTTTTTCACTTTCCCAAGCGTGATGTCCTCCTCCATGGACTGGTCTCTCCTGACAACATTCCAAACGGTTTGAGACAAAGTCTTGCCAAACTTCACCTTAAGGTTGCAAAGGAGTTAATGGGATTAGAAGACAACAAAAACGTCCACAAACTTCTTGAAAGCCCCTCGTTTACAAACTGTTTTGCCAACTGACTTATATGTTCTCCGAGATTCAGCTTTCAAGCCTAATAGTTCAACACTAAAGTCTAAGATGTTTCCATAACTATGTGTCCTATGTACTAATACTAATATACTGGGGGCTGGGTTTTGCTATTGTAAATGATGCTATCATGAACATGGGGGGCGTGTGTCTTCTGCTTTGCCACAGCTTGTACTTCTTTAGTATATATACTGAGGAGTGGGATTGCTGGATCATATAGTTCCTCTATTTCTAACTTAAAAAAATGCCATACTATTTTTCATAGTGGTTGTACCATTTTACAGCCCCACCACCAGTGGATGAGCTCAAATCTCTCCAGGACATGGCCAACATTTATTATCCTAGATTTTTTTTATCAGTGCCATTTATTCGGGGTAAAATGGTGTCTAATTGCTGTTTTGATTTGCATATCTCTAATGGCTAATCATCACAAGTATCTTTTCATAGGGGTTGTTAGCAATCTAAAAGCCTGCTTTGATGAAGTATCTATTCATGTCCTTTGGCCATTTTAAATTAAATCGTTTGCCTTTTTGTGGTTGGCATGTCCTGCTAAAGCTTTCTAGAACCTAATGTTATTAAAAGCATAAATTAAATGTTAATTAAACATATTATGCACCTGGCACTGTGCTAAGCTTCTCTCTAAGCCCCAATGCTTAAAGATACAAGTAAATGAATGGAGGTAGGAAGTAATTATAAGTTAAAGATGCAAACAGCCTGGGGAAATTGCTGTTTATAACAGGTTAGTGCTTAACAACTTCACAGTAAACAAGGAAAAGTAAGTAATTTTATAAATAAATCTTATTTTATTGTAGGTACTTTTATATATGGAAGTTCCTATTTACACTTGAAAAATATTAGGAGATAAGTTATCAATAAATACTTATACAACTTTTTGCTCTGGCAGACAGTTCAAGTCCTTTATTCTATATCAGAAAGAATTCACAATTTAAAAAATGCATTATTCACTTTGGGCCATTTAATATTGCTGGAAGTATACAGAGTTGTGGGTGGCTTTACGGTGAAATTTAAATCTAATACTGAATTCTTTGCTAGCTGTTAGCTTTAGGAAGTTAAGGAGCCTAGCCTAATAATCTCCTATTACCACAGATCATTAGTAATTAGGTATAAGTATTTTGATATATACTAGGTAACAGGATATCATATGGTCTCAATAAATGTCATTCCTTTCTCCCTCCCTCTCTCTCTCTCTTCCCCCAAATCCTTTTTATTGGGAGTTAATACCGACATCGTGTCATTCCATAGTTATGAAGCAGTGTTGTACACTTGCTACCACAATCAGTTTCCAGACCTTCTTTTGCTTCTTGAACTCCTTGACATCAGCTCCCTTTTACATCCCCCCCTCTCACTGTACTCCACCCCCAAACCCTTATTCTCCTTGCTGTTCCTATAGATTCATCAATCCTGGTTTTCATATACTGAAAAACAGAATAACATATAAGAAAAATCCCAGAGGCTGGCCCCAATGACATAACACATTTGAGACAAACCCGATATGAACACACAAGCAACAAAAAGATACAGAAAATTCTGAAAACCAGATTATGCCCAACGTGCATCAGAAGGGGGATCAACTGACAGGGTGTTAACCGGTCCAGTCAGGTTTCTCACTTTGATCTTCTATAGTCATCTCTCCACGGCACTCTGCTTGGGGACCACGTTCCTCCCACCCCTCTCTAATGGATAGCGGGAAACCATTGGAGGCCCATTTCCTATGTGGATCCCACAAATGTCTCTTGGGCTCCCACTGTTATCCATAGTCTTCTGCCAACCAGATTCTCACGAACAGGCTCTGACACTAATCCCTCCTTCAGCTTCAGAGCCTATGAGTTCTGATCCTTCAGTCCCGGAAGTTGGTGTCCTTCCTCCATGTGGCCTTGGGCCACACCACACTCGGGTTTTAAGTCATGAGAGAATTCTGGGGGCTTGTAAACTTGCTCAGGCCATAAATATTTTCGTTACCTGACTGTGAGGCTTTAGAACGGAAATTCTTACATCTATCAGAATACAAAATCTTAAAAATTCCATTATGCATTTTACCTAACATTACCTCTGCACATAATGAAGTTATCGAACTACTTTCTAAAACAAAACAGCTATGTAAGAGTGCTTTGGGCTCCAAGCAAGGACATGATAAATACATTAAATCCGGAATGACTTTGAATAATTATGACATTTACCTTATCAAGTGGAAGTAATAGACTTTCCAGAATGAATAATGCAGTATCAAAGAATAATGCATTATTTCTCTCAAAAGAATAGGTTTCCTACGTGCTACTTTTAAAATAAATAAAATGGAAATGGATGGAGGAAACGTAAAAGGAGGAGATCCACCATCAGGGCAGTGCTGATTCTCACTAGGCAATGCTCGCATTGATGTTATACACTATCTGGTCTTCGTTTTGGTAGGTCTCCATTCTCCATTAATAAAAAAGGGTGGGTTGTATTTTTTCAGCCTAGACCTATGATTTACATGCAATCAAATCTTTACTTCCTATACCAATAGAGGGTCAATGAAATGGTAACATAGAATCATTTATAGGCAGTATTTGAGATCTGGCTGTTTTTCCATCAACATCTTTCTCTGACTATGTTTTGCTTTTAACAAAACTGAAAATAGTATAATCTGAGAAGTGATACTAAAACAACATGACTAAGAGAGCCTATGCAATGCCTTGGATGGATTCCAACTCAAGCGATCCTACAGTGGCACGATAGAACTACGCTACAGGGATCCTAAATCTCCAGTCTTCACAGAAACATCTCACTTTTGGTTAGAAACAGAATGTTTAACTGCTGTGTAACCAGGACTCCCTACATTAAAATCGCTGATGCAAATCATGAACACAACTTAACATCCAGATGAGATAAAGGAGAACGGACCCAACATTGAAAACTTAAATATATTATCAAGCAAATGTACACCCCGAGGGCTGTGGCAAGTAGATGTTTCTAGGAACACATGGTCCATGATGAAACTTCATTCTTCTGACTATTATAACTGTTGCAGCCTTAATTTGCTGCCATACCCGATCCTGATTACTTATGAAGCAAATGAAAAGAAAGAAAACACACTACTATCATCGAGTCAATTCCGATACATAGTGCCCCTGTAGTTAATTCCAGGACAGCCCCTGTGGGTCTCGGAGACTGTAACCATCACATAGTGGATGCGTTTTAAGCTGTAATGGGCTGTGCATGCAATTGACCAGCTGAGAGCTTTTCCTCGTGGAGCAGCGGATGGTTTTGAACTGCTGATGTTGTGGTTACTGGTCCAACGTGCAAACCTTACTCCACCAGGTTCCTTGATTACTTATTAGTCATCCAAAAATTATCTTTCATACCTTCTTATGGCTTCTGGCTATATCTGATTAATTCTGGCTTAGAAATTAAGAACTACTGTCAGGGGAACTTTCAGATTCATCATCAAAATTTCATAAATATTATTTCAGATTCAGAGAAAACATCAAGTGTGGGCATTAGCATCAGAGAAACCAAAAATGTTTGTAAAATAATAGGAAACAAACTCATAAGCACCTTTTAGGTAACTTGTCTAGCTAAGCTAAATCATCCATTTCTAACCTAGCACTCATGATGCTATGCCACTGATATTTAGAGAAAATAACTTATAAAAAAACTAGGCATATTGTAGTTCTACAATCAAGAGCATAACCACCGTTGGCACATTGAATTTTCTATCAAATACATAGTGTATACAACATTCATTTTTTGAGAGTAGTTTGAGAATCTCAAGGAAACAAGTGATGCTGGTTTAAACGCTTCCTCCCCCCCCTCCCATCCACCCCAACATCATGATCCCAATTCTACCTTGCAAACCTGGTTTGACCAGAGGATGCACAGGGGTACAGATGGGAACTGGAAACAGGGAATCCAGACAGATGAACCCCTCAGGACCAGTGGTGAGAGTGGTGAAACCAGGAGGGAAGGTGGGGTAGAGAGGGGGAACCAATCACAAGGATCTACATATAACCTCCTCCCTGGGGAATGGGCAACAGAAAAGTGGGTGACGGGTGACACTGGGCAATGTAAGATAAGATAAAATAATAATTTATAAATTATCAAGGGTTCATGAGAGAGTGGGGAGCGGGGAGGGAAAAAGGAAAATGAGGAGCTGATTGCAGGAACCCAAGCAGAAAGCGAGTTTTGAGAATGATGAGGGCAACGAATGTATAAGTGTGCTTTACACAATTGATGTATGTGTGGATTGTGATAAGAGTTGTATGAGCCCCAATAAAATGATTTAAAAGTATATATGTTTTATTATCTTGTCCCTACCAAAACCAAACTCACTGCCATTGAGTCAATTCTGACTCATAGCATCCTTATAGGACAGGGTTTCCTGTCCCTCCGGTCCCTCCTGCCCCTGTGGGTTTCCTAGACTGTAGCTCTGTACGGAAGTAGAAAGCCAAGTCTTTCTCTCACGGAGCAGCAGGTAGTTTCAAACTGCTGACCTGGTGGTTAGCAGTCCAATTCTAAACCACGACACCAATTTAAAATGTTTCAATGTAAAATACTAGGGTGATTCCCTCACAAACCATCCGTTCTACAGGAATTGATAATACTGGAATTGAATTGTTTATTTCACTTCTCTGAGCTATCTTTAAAAATACCTTTAAATATTGGGGAGACGATACAAAAAACAAAAAAACTAAGGAGGAGGGTACACACACACACAAAACTATCTTGAGGCTGTGTACACTGTGTATACTGAATCAATGCCCTTTCCATTCTTGGAAGCAGTCTAAAGTCAAAAGTGTAATTAAGAAGTATCCAGGTAGTCTTTTCTACACAATGTTAGTGGACAAAGTATGTCACTGAGATCAGCTTGGCTTTATTCTCTCCCAGTTGTAACGATGTGTAAGCCTATAGTTCCCAGAAGGCCAGGAAGGGAAGCGAAGTAAAGTGGAGCTTCTTTTTAAAATGTTTAACAAGGCAGAAACTGGAACGGATGTACCAGACACCAATGTCCATTACCACAAAGTGATGGCTACATTTTCTTGTAAAATAGCTCTCAGCTGGCCTATTCAGCATAGTCTTAGTCCAGCTAAAAAGAGCATCCAACTTGTGATTGTTACCATGAAAATAGCAGACAGCAGAATATACAGTAGCTGTTGAGAAGACAGAAATCTGCTTCAAGAAGTTTTAAGTCAGGTCTAAATCTACATTAGTTTCCCCTATAGTCTGAGAAAATGGCATTTAAATTGTGTATTTCCTGATGTAGAGCACAGTGATTTCTTTATTGATATGCTATATATTTCTAATTATCCTTCCATAGGTACTTAAGATTGATTTTCAAAAATAATAATCTAATTCTAGATAGGATTTCCATGAGCATGTGCTTAGTTAATAAAGATATATTGCTTGGTAGAAGCCACAGAACCAGGGCCACTCACTGCAAGATTTTGTGCAAGGCTTTTCTGATAAACGGATCTTGATTTTCTTTTCCCTTTTTTCAAATATATACACTTTCCAAGGATCTAGTCAGCAGCCATTTCCCTCATGCAGTGATTTGCTGAAAGGGTCTTTAAGAAAAATCTCCAGCAGAGATGTTATTTTCCCACATTAAAATAGAAAAGTCTTTAGTCTCCCAACTTAGAAGAAAGATGCAATGGTTGGATGTGCTGCAGCCACCTTGTGCCCATGAGGCAATGACATACTTGAAAAAAAAAGAAGGCAACATTCTAAAAATATAGAAAGATGTACAAAGATATCAGGTCACTGAGGGTATCACTGAGCAACTGATGATGTTTCCGAATCATTTCTAGCCTTATATCTGAAAAACGGTTCACCCAAAAATGATCAAAATGGGTAGAATTCTATAGGTAGAATCCAGGCCGATTAGCAAAGAAGCACAGTAAGCACTGGCTTGCTTGTGCTTATTTCGTAACCTACAGTGAACAGTTTTACATGCGCTCCAACACACACTGACCCTGAAATTCTGGGTCGGGGGCTGCAAATGTGAAAGAGCTTTTGAGAAATTCTGTAGGATGGTGCCATGTGGTTGAGAGAGAATTAGATGCCAGTAATGTCGAGGGGCAGAATCTTTAAGGCAGTGAAAAATGTGACATTCTGCACTACAGAAATAAGTAAGCACAAGTGCACCCATGCTCAGCTTGCTGGATAGCTAATAGTGGCACCCATCCAGCTAGGTGCATGCTGCGATTGCTGTTAGGTGCCACTCAATGGATTTTGATTCACAGCAACTCTACTAGCTATTTATAGTATATATCCATGCATAAGCTGAGTTTTTCAGCACATGTTTAATGCAGTTTTTGTGGTAAAATTAGGTGCCTCCGCTGATATTCGGGTCGGCTTATACTTGAATATATACGGTATTTTGCAAAGAGGGGGAAATGAAGATGAGGCAGAGAGGGTATCTGGAATGGAGCCTTAGGGAAAGGACCAAAGGACAAAGGCAAAGCCTTTCTAGGAGGCTGTCATTTAATTGTCCCCGGGAGCACAGGTTAGTTTTACCTGGAAAACAACAGGGGAATGATGGAACGTCTGGTTGTTTTCCTATGAAAGCCGGGTGCTATGCTCCCTAGTAGGACTACTTTAGACTTCTTATCATATTGGTGTACATTTTGTTAAGTTACTGAGAAAATATCTTCCTACAGGAGTCTAATTTGTGGAATGAGTAATAATTTACATGCCTAGATGAAATGAAGCAATCAGGGGATTTTATGTCCAGCTAATGAACAACATTCTATTTCTAGTGTTTCATTAAGGAACGCTCTCTATAAAACGTCACTGTTTTGAGTTTTTTTAAACTGGGAAAAGGAAAGTGCTTGTGTTCTTATTTATTTCCGTTCTTCCATTTAAAGACTACTGCATAATATCATTTTTGGTAAAAAGTGAATGTACTGTAGAATCAAAAACATGAAAGAATTCTAGCTGCATTAGAGCTTAAATTCTGAGCAGTAAATTTTCAGAAAGCCCCAAATTCATTTGCAGAGTCCTCAGCTGGATTAAGCCCCCCTTGAATTATTTATGATCATTAATTAGGAAGGAGAACACTCTTGTTCTCGGGCAGAGTGCATCAGAAAGTGGATTTCCCACACCCCTTTCCAGCCAGCCCAGGTGTCCTTGATGGACATTACAGGGGATCTCATAGTCAGGAGTCACGCCCTATCAGTCCTTCCCTAACTCCCCTGGTCAGAAGTCTGTGGACCAATCTCATAAGCTTTTCTATCTTACATAAAGTATGTGTCCCAATCATGGCCCTGTTATGAGTAGTCCCCCACTCATAACTGTGATCTACCAACAGTCATGAACTTAGACAGTTTCCTTGGCTCTGTACTTAATCAACTACCTGCCTGTACATTCTAGGATATCTCCTGGTGATGGTCTCTATCATCCAGGTGATGCGTCTTTGTCTTGTCTTTGTCCTGTTTAAGTCTTAATACATGTTCTCCTTAAACTATATTTTGGAGTGGGGACTCTTTTGCACCCATAACCACAGCATAGTTTGTTCCTATGTAATACCCCACCACATTAAATAGCAATAATGGGAATTACAGCAGCAAGTAACTCTTATTATAGTTTCATTGTGCTAATTGTTTTACATAAATTTCTGATTTAGTGCTTACCACAATGTTGTCAAATCAGTCTTATTTTCCCCGTTTGACAGAGAACTGAGGCACAGAGAGGCAAAATATCAATCTCCAAAAGTGAATTTGTGTTAGTGCAGGAATTTGAACCCAGATGTTAGATCTATAGAACCTTTGATATCTAATTTTTAACAAAATTGGACATTTGAGATACACATTTATATTTGTATTTCTTTACCATTAAGGGAAGAGCTATATAAGCCCAGGTTCTCCGCCTGGCACATTTCACCTTATCTCAATTACTTTTCACATGCATCTTTTCATGTGTATTAATTTGTACACGATGCCATTAGGTGAAGTTCAAAGAGATGAGAATAATCATATAAGTAGCGTGACTTTCTGTCTACTACAATCTGCTAACACACCCTTCTGGATCCATATGGCAGCAATGCCATCAAAGGAGCAGCAGCAGACCCAGGGGCCAATGATGGAACAGAGTGAAGGACTTCCCATGGAATAAAGCTGAGTCCTTTGTGCAGGAGGCTGGCTTGTGGAAGAGGGTGCCTCTGGACAAGTAATTCAAGGAGCTGGGGTTGCTGGCCCACTTTGGAGCTTAAGCTGAATGCCTTTTGGTTGAGGCTTACAGCAGAAGGGTATGCCCCTTCGGGCATTTATTAGCAGACCCGAAAGAACATTGTAGCATGTCCTTATAAACAACTCAATCTGGAGCCTTTCACGATGGCATGATAGATTGTTCACTTAAACCCTTTCATCATAAATTTTGTCCGTGAGTCCTGTGCAGCCACGGCAAGGGATATTAGAACTCAGAGAGAGAAGACAGACCACGATGAAGACAACACATATATTCACACGTGACATAAACATGACTGTAAAAGAGAAAAAGGTGTATTTTTTTAAAGTTTGGATAAAAACCACCTGGTGTTATATGTGGATGGAACTCATACTGCTCACTTTCTCTAGGGTCCAGGGTGCGAGTCATTTGCAATTGAATGCTAGCAAGTTAAAGCCCATTCAGTGGTACTTCCGAAGAAAAAGCCTGACAATCTTCTCCCATGAACAGTACAATCAATGGCACAGAATGTAAAATGCAGTTGAGAAATAGAAATGAAACAATGCAGGCCAGCTACAGACCACAATACAGGAATTGGTAACTTGTATAGATTACACTCTTTTTTAAAATCGTTTTATTAGGGGCTCATACAACTCTTATCACAATCCATACATACATCAATTGTGTAAAGCACATTTGTACATTCATTGCCCTCATCATTCTCAA
>NW_022103899.1:35386478-35396825 GCF_000313985.2 Echinops telfairi | reverse complement strand
ATAAATGCCCTTTGCCTCCCAGCTCTTTCCTCTATTTCCCTTGACTTTCCTCCTGTCTCACTATCATGCTCAGTCCCCACCAGGGTTTCAGCAACACTCTTAAGTGACTAACACTATTTCCCAAACAATGGGGGTGGGTGCTAAGGCATAACTTTCAATAACAGTCATTGACAGATGCCTACCAGATGCATACATGTCATAATAAAGCAAGAGATGCATTAAAATTATAAGTATATGATAACCCTAGCCCACCATTCACTGGGCACCCTCAGGGCCAGAGATCCAAACCAAGAACTGCTTCTTCTTGTACTAGGGGCTTTCCGTCTGAAGTCCAAGGGCTACAGGGGAGTTTTAAGTAAAGCTCACTTAGTGAGGTTTCCACATGGAGTTCTTTTTCAGGGGCCTATGAAGGGTGTTTGTTGTGTGCATAGAAAGAACAGAGCTTAAAGTCACAATAGTCTATATAGCACATAGCCTGGGAAATCAGGGTGTAGATAGAAACTAGGTAAACAGTATCCAGTGAGGAACACAGTAACAGATATATTCTCCCCTAGGGTTCTATACATGTATTGCTAAGCAATCCCCCAGCCCCCAACCCCCCATGGGAGGTTGCTCCTCCCATTTTCCTACCATCAGAAGTATACTCCCTCCTTCTCCCAGAGATCCATGCTACCCTCCACTCTTCTTGACTTGAATTTCCAATAAGATCGTTTATTATTCTGGTAGGAGTGTGCTAATTTGGGGGTGACCTTAGCATAATCTTGTGGTCATCTCACTCTCTTTTCATCTTGAAAAAGTGACCGCAGCCGAAGTGAGATCTGTCCTTACCAAAGGGGGGTGTTAGGCAGAACCGGGAGCTGGTGGGGCGGCAGGTGGAACAATACCCTGCAGATGTGCAACAACTGCCAATGATGGCCTGTGAAGCCCGGGCGGATGCAGACGGATGGCAGCTCCAGACAGCATTGTCACATTGGCACTGTGTTACTAACTGCCCACCTTGCAGAACTGCCAAACCGCAATGGAAAATTCCTCGATTGCCTTTACCTCAGACCAGTACATAAAACCCTTCCCCTCCATCCTGGGCAGCGTGACTTCTCTGGCCCCAAATAAGGACCCGTGAACCTCGCCCAAGAGCTCTGAAATAAACCTTTACAATGATTTTCTGTCTTCATACTTTCCTTTCTCTCCATCGCCAGATTACTTTACATTTAGTGCCCCAAACCTGGGAGGAGTAGAGGCGTCCTGACGCACCCCGTCTGCCTTTGGGTGGGTGCTGGGCCATCGCTCCTCCATTCTTCCTTCCCTGGGTCCCTGACCTCTCTGCTGCCATCCACCCGTCTGCGAGTGAGCACCTTACCAAGCTTTCATCTCCCCTGTTTCGGCCACAGTCCCTTTCTGCTGGCGCCTTCCACCAGAGGCTCTGTCCATTTACAATCTTAGACTTTCTTCACAGTCTCTCCCTCTATTCCAAAGGACAGCGACATTTGGGGACCCCCAAGTCTCTCTGTTCCTTTTTCCAGGGACCTGGGAAGCCCCTGAGATTCCCCTTCCTCCACGCCAGAAACCCAGTTGGATACTTGGGAAGCCGATTCTCTAACTGGGTCTCTCACCAAGAACCCCCAAGCATGGGAAACAAGAATTCCCTGCCCCTAGGGTGTCTCTTAGCTAACCTCTCAACCCTTGTTTTCTACTTCAATTCAGCTTGGGCAGAATACAAACTAGACTAGACAATGGGTCCCACTGGCAAGAAAAATGGTACTTTTGATTTCAACATCTTGACTGATCTAAGGAACTTTTGCCAGTGAACTGGCAAATAGCCCGAGGTCGCCTATGTCTAAGCTTTCTACTTTCTATACTCCCGTTCCTCTCTCTGTACTGCCCGTCACCACGCTCGGGTTCTCTTAGCCCAGCACACTCCTAACCAGAAGCACCTGCCAGCTCAGGCAGACCCCAGCTCCCCAATCAGGTCTCTGACATTACTACTCCTTTGTCTTTCTCCGAACCCCCTGACTCCTTGTCCACACCCTCAGGAAGACCTCCTTTGTATCCTAAGCACCCCGAACACCCTTCATTGCATCCCCCCTCTACTACTCCCCTGGCTGCCAGCCACCTCTCCGCTAATCCCTCCACTGCAACCTCTCAGCCCTCTCCCTTGTCTCCCCCTGCTCGTCATCACACCCACTCGCACCAAACCCTCCTCTGCCCTCTACGGGAGCTTGCGGGCACTGAAGGCATCATCCGCATCCATGTTCCCTTTCTCTCACTGACTTGTCCCAAGTAAAAAGCACTTGGGTTCCTTTTCCAATGATCCCACCACCGACATCAGAGATTTTTGCAATTTGTCTCAAGCCTTTGATCTTTCATGGCATGGTACTTTTATGGTCCTATCATCCACTCTCACCTCAGACGAAAGAGAGAGCGCTATTCCCGCTGCCCAACAGCATGCAGACCAGGTTCACCTTAGTGAATTTCCTATGCCTGTGGGCAGCGAACCAGTACCTAGACAGGAGCCAGACTGGAATGACCAGACCGATACCTAGGCAGGCCGAGACGGCCGGGCCCACCCAGATAAAATGCTCCAGTGCATCCAGGCCGGCCTCCTGGCAATCTCCCACAAAGGAATCAATTTTGACAAGCTCAGGGAAATAACCCAAAGGCCAGATGAAAACCGGCAGCATTCTTAAATCACCTGACCGAAGCTCCCACCCAATACACCCATCCTGGACGCAACCTCACCAGAGGGGCCACTGTCCTCGCCACACACTTCATTACTCAGTCAGCTCCAACATTAGGAAACAGTTTTAAAAAGGCTGAGGATGGCCCTGAGACCCCTGTCAGGGACCTGGTAATATGGCTTTTAAAGTCTTCGATAGCAGAGAGGAGCAGGCAGAGGCAGAGAATCCTGAAATCACCAGAAGGCAAATTCACAAGCCCAAGTCTTGATTTCAGCCCCAAGGCCCTCAGCAACCAAGACGAAGTCGGCTCCCTTCCCAGGCCCCACCAATAGCAGTTTCAGACCACCTCCAGGAGCCTGCTTCAAGTGTGGCCAGCAAGGTCACTGGGCCAACCACTGCCCCAAACCTCGTCACTCCACCAAGCCTTGTCCAGCGTGCTGTCAACAGGGCCACTGGAGAAGTGACTGTCCTTCAGCACTCAGTTGCAGAAGGCCAGTCCCTCCAAGTCCTGAGCCGCCATTGACTCTACTGGGCCTAGCAGCTGAGGATTGATGTAGCCCAGACTTGACGACCTGCATGACCCTCACTGAGCCCAAGGTAACAATCAAGGTAGCAGGTAAGGTTTTGTTCTTTTTAGTCGACACAGGGGCTACTTTCTCTGTTTTGCCTGCCTTCTCTGGTCCTTTTCATCCTTCCCAGGTTTCTGTCTTAGGTATTGACGGCCATCCTCTCACCTGTTGTCCACTGGGCCTCTCACATGTCTGATGGATAACAAGGCAGTCACATATTCCTTTTCAGTTATGCCCTCCTGCCCCACTCTGCTGCCTGGTCGCCCGCAGCCTAATTCAGACCAGCTCAGGCCTCTCCCATCCTCTTCTCGTCACCGGCCAGCGTGCGGGCACAGTATACAGACACGGAACTCCACTCCTTGCTTTCTAAGGGAGGGACTTTAACACCCGAAGGATGGTGATGCTGCAAGAAAAGCTAGCCTTCCCCCAAGCCCAGGCAGCCACCATTGTATAACAAATCCACCACTCTTTACACATTGGGGCCAAAATCCTTAGCCATTTTCTTAAACCCCTCTTTTATCACCCATCATTGCAAACCCTTGTTAACACTGTCTGTTCTGCCTGCCACACTTGCGCCTCTGTCAGCCCGCAGGAAGGACGTAAACCAAACTTCCCCACCCATCAGATGAGAGGACATCTCCTAGGACAAGACTGGCAAATAGACTTCACCCACATGCCATCGCACAAAAAGCTAAAATACCTCCTTATCATGGTTGATACCTTTACCAGGTGGTGGAAGCCTTCCCTACCAAACATGAAACTGCAGAAGTAGTGACAGACACCCTGCTGACCCACATCATTCCCAGATTTGGTCTCCCCACCTCCATACAATCTGACAATGGGCCTGCTTTTATTTCCAAGAACCCATCAGGTATATGCAGCCCTACACATAGACTAGAAGCTACACATCTCATACAGACCTCAGTCATCAGGAAAAACAGAAATGGTTAATGGGCTCCTCAAAGATCACCTCACAACACTTTCTGTAGAACTCCACCAGTCCTGGGTCACCCTTTTACCTCTATCCCTTGCTCAGATTAGAGCCTCCCCTCATAGTCCCACCTTCCTTAGCCCTTCCAAACTCACGTATAGAAGACTATTCCTACTTAACCGCCACTTACTAGTCCAAGAATCCCCCTTAGCATCCTACCTCCCTTATCTCTCTCTTTTAAGACAGCTGCTCACAGTACCTGCCCCATCCTGAAGACTCAGATCAAACCTCCCAGGTGGCCACGCTGCAACCAGGAGACTGAGTGCTTCTCAAGACTGTTCATTCAAAACCTCTACAACAATGGTGGCCAGGTCTATCCATTGTAATCCTTACCACTCTTACAGCAGTAGAACTCTTAGGGGACCCTAGGTGGCACCATATTTCCTGAGTTATGCACCCCCCTTTATTCCTCATGAGGCCCCCTAAATTTGTCAGGTTTTGGAACCCACCCGAATTTTCCTTAGCCGTAGTCATAACCCTAGATAAGATGACCAGGTTTTAACATTGGTAAAGCGGGACACCATTGATAAAACTCATCTTGGTGAAATAGCCACAAGGCAGCCGAAAACCGTATACTCTAGCTTGTCGTGCATTCTTTCTAGAAATCGGGACTTTTTAAAAATGCCACAGGACATGGGAAAAATTGTTAAAAATAGGGACTGTCCCACCAAAAGCAGGACGTCTGGTCATCTTACCCTAGTAACGATGGTTGAAGCCCATAACTCTTATGCATGGGCGCTTTAAAGTCAAAGAAACCTACACTTTTCAGTCAACTCAAATAACTCACCTTATTGGCCAGAAAGACTGCTCTCTCCAAGGGTGCCACAGTGCACTTGTCATTCCCCTTAGTCCTAGACCATGGTGGCCTGAGCAGTATGGTGGGTGTCCATATTGGTCATATGAAATACACGACGTATATGCAGGAACAGTATTTTTTATTCAAGACAGGACATTCCACCTCTGTATCGGTGACCCTCGGGACCATAGATGGGTAGAGGGAGTCACAGGCAACCTATACAATTCTCAATAGAGAGCACTCCCCTCAGGTAGCATTAGTATTTACAGGGACTATGATTTGTACCTCAAGCCCAGGTACAAATCTCTGCCAACATTCTCCAGGTAGAACAAACACTTCAAGATCAACTACCTCACAAATCTCCGACTACTGCCCTGTCCTCATGGGTCAAAAAAATCCAACATACTCTATGTTTCCTTAATCAAACCCACGCGCTCAAAGATGCTTCTCTTTGCTTGCTGTGCACCTCACTCCAAAGACCTCTGCGAGCTGCAGTCCCCATCAGCCTTGGTAGGCTCGTTCCCACAAGAGCACCCCCAACAGAATGTACCCCTCCACTGTGTCAGGTCCCACTGTGGAGCCAGAGGAAGTAAATCAGACTCAGCCGCAGCGAGTGTGTTCCCTCACAGATCAGACTGTAGATGGTTTTTCTCTGCATGGAGTTTGTCAACATAATGTCACTGTTAACACTCAGGTTTTCTGCAATGAACTTTAACTAAATGTATAAATTCCTCCACAGCAGGACTATGTTTGACAGTTACTGCAGTTCCTTAGTTCACCCTGTCTGGTCAGTCTGAGTGAGCATGGTTTCTCTCCGTCCAAAGGTCAAGGAGAGCGGCCTTCCTTCCTGAAATGGTGAGTAGAGCCTACGCTCTTCTGTCGCAGTATCTGGAATAGCTGGAGGCACGCTCGGTCACTCCATCATCTCAGCACCGATTGCCAATCGCCCTGGAGTCCACCTCAGTCTCCTTAGCCTCGTTATAGAGCCAGCTCACCTTTCTGGCCCAAGTCATCCTACAAAACAGATGGGCCTTAGATCTTCTCACCGCTGAAAAAGGGGGTACCTGCCTCTTCCTCAGGGAACAGTGCTATTCCTACATCGATGAATCAGGGCTCATAGAGCTAAACATAGAAATGCTGACCGGCCTAAGCGAAGACCTCCCCAGTCCCAGAAGGAAAATTACTCCCTGTTCAACTGGCTGCAGCCCCCCTTGGTCACCTGGCTGTTGCCCCTACTAGGGCCACTAATCCTCATCTCTTTATTTTTTCTCTTAGTTCCATGTTTTTTTATTTATCCAGTGGCACATACAAGGCCTGTCCAGGGTCACAGTCAGTCAGCTTCTTCTCCACTCATACAACCCCTTCCCCACCAGCCCCCCTTGTGCCTGCTCCGGTGTCTAAACCCCACAACTGCCAGTAGGAAGCAGCCAGACAGACTACAACGGCCCTTAACACCAAAAAGGTCATCTGACTAATAATGTTACCATACTCTCAGCTGCATTGTTCCACAATACTGAATCCAGGTCAACTAATTAATATTTATTCAAAGCTCTACACTATGAAAACAACACAAAACAAAGCAGCATTAAAAATAATAATGACCTACCTGTTGAATTTTACCAGGATAAACATCTCTGATGGATAGACCCAACAGCAGAGGTTAGGTAACTTTTCAACAATAGATGACTTTCCAATGATGGATTTCCTCTACATGAAGATACCACAGGGCAAAATCTATTAAAACCTTAAGGCTCAGACAGATGGTAAAGTGTAAATTAATGTTCAGCACACTGCAGGAAACTCAAAACTTTCAACAATACAGAGTGTAAAAAGCCTAATTAAAATGTGTGAAATAATCTGATCCCTGTTAAAATCCAACTCCTTGGCCCCCCCCCACCCAAAAAAAAAATTCTTACCATTATGCCACAGGCATCATCCCCTCAACAATTACAGCCGCGTTTTCTTTCAACCTTAGCCGATCAGGCTGCACTCCACTGCATCCACTCCTTGTCCCACGGCTCATATGTTATGGGTAGTTGAATTAGCAGTGGAATGGTCAAACGTAAAGGATTTGAACTTAACAGAAGTTCATGTACTCTAGACCTAAAATAACTTTCATTCCCAAACTAACTTATGACTAGAAGTTGAACAGAAGAGAAACTACCGCTTCAGAGCTTGCTCAAAGTTATATTGCCCAAACTGGCCTACGCAATGAAACAGGCCCTCAACAAAGGCTTGAAGAAGAGCAAATGCAAAAGCTCATATGTATGAAAACTGAGCTGTTTTAGCAACAAAACAATGCAGAATCATCCACATCCTGTCAGTGGCATCAGACCTCTAGAGACTAGAGTAGAACGGTACCTTAGGGTTCCGGGGCTGTACTCATTTTGGAAGTGAACGGCTACACCTTTCTCCCAGGGAGCAGCTACTGGATTTAGACCACTGCTTACCAACTTAAAACCCAAACCAAACCCGTTGTCCTTAAGTTATTCTGACTCCTATAGTCAGGGCTCCTTAGACTCATGTAAATAGAATCATCCCAAGATAACTCCCTTTCACGGCCAATGTTAAAGAATGTTATTGCTCCTTCCCCTCCGCCATTGTGTTAGTCTAGTCTTTTTAAAAATGGTCTTAATAGTGTTGAGGTAAAGAAAAAATTAAAAGGAGGTTACAAACATATTTTATATGTATGGAATCTAAAAAACGGAAACAATTCTAAAATATAGAAACAGATGTAAAATAGAATGTTTTCTGAGTGTTTATTGTATCATGATTAAGGTCTGTTTGATTAAAGAAAGAGTCTATCTGTGCTCCACTGAAGTTTAAGACTACTGTATCTATTGCATGGACATTGTGTATTTACCACAAACTGAGATATCACTGAGATTTATTTCATTAAATGATGGTACATATGTATATCATAAATTTATTTTTATATATCTATGATTTTATAGATATGGACATTTTCTTCCAAAATGTATGGCTAAAGTATCACATTATTTCCTTGGGGAAAAAAATCATCTAAACCAAATAACCCTAAGTTATGATTTCCAGGTTCACTTTTATGTAAAATAGAGGACACATACAGAAGACTAAAAAAAAAATACCTTGAGTAGGGGGATCACACAAACCTGAGCTAGAATCCTGGATTTATGATATAAACTCTATGTTCTTGGGAAAGTTAATCGCTGAGGCCTCTGAAGTACCGTACAGGAGAACTAGAATATCCATATTGCATAACAGTTTATACACACACTCTGGACGGAAGTACAGGAACAGAGATCTTTACAACTGGACATGTCATTGAGAGGCACTGATCTCTAGAGAGGACAGCAGGCTTGGTGAAGTAGAGGTGACACTCAAGGACTTGGGTTGCCTCTGGCTACCAGGATAGGTCAAGCTTAGCCAGGACTGGGAGAACTGGGAGGACGAGGCACTGTTTCATTCTGCTGTACACGGTTGCTATAGGTCACAACCAACTCGGTGGCACAAAACAACAGCAATAACATATAATAAGGCAAACTACACTCTTCGGGCCTCAATAATACTTCGTAATTTTTGTAAAGCATAGGCTTCTAATTAATTTACCAACTGATTTTGAACCATGCAGTATTCTCTTGTTCTTTTTGAATAATTGCCTCTTGGTCTATGTACAGGTTCTGTATGATCACAATTAAGTGTTCTGGAATTCCCATTATGTGCAATGTTATCTATTGTTTGATTGGCACAGTTAAACCCTTCTGCAGCATCAAAAAACACAATAAACATATTTTTGGTATTATTATCTGCTTTCAGCCACCATCCATCTGACGTCAGCAATGATATCTCGAGTGCCAGGTCTTCTTCAAGGTCTGACTTGAATTTCTGGCAGCTCCATGTAGTACGGCTGCACTCATTTTTGAAAGAGTACTAGCAAAAACCTAACTTACATGTGATGTTAGCGAAATATTCAATGATTCCTTTGGATCACCTTTTTTGGAGATGAGCACAAACATACATTTCTTCCAGTCAATTGGCTAGGGGGTTGCCTACCAAATTTCTTAACATCATGAGTGAGTGCTCCCAGCACTGCATTCATTTTGATACCCACTCTCTCACTGCCATCAAGTCAATGCTGACACATAAGAAGCCCCTGTGGGTTTCTGAGGCTGTAATGGTTTACAGGAGTAGAAAGGCCAGTCTCTCTCCCACAGAGCTGTTGGTGGTTTTGAACTGTTGATCATGCATAGCACAGCCCAATACATAGCCACAACACCACCAGGGTGAAAAACCTCAATAGGTATTTTATCAATTCCCGAAATCCTGCTTTTCCCCAATGTCTTTTGTACAGCTTAGACGTTTTCACTCAGATCAGATGCTGTCCATTGAAACGGCTGGATGTGTTTGGAGCAGTGATGCTAAGTGTTCCTTTCATCCTCTTTTGATGATTTCTGATTCTGTAATCACGTGCACTGCAGCTTTCTAGCTTTAGCGCACACACAACCCTTTTGTTGAGGGGACCTGAGTTCTTTGTTTTGTGGTTGCTGTTTCATGGAGATATTATGTCTATCAGATTCTTTACAAATTGATAATAGAATTTATGATTGTGGTAATGTGATGTAAATGAACTGCAATTGGAAATAATATTTGGGTGGGGAGGTGACAGTGAGGTAGGCTGATATTTTGTATTCTTGCCACTGGAGATGATGGATGTTAAGGTGAAAAAGTCCAGAAAAAAAAGGTGAAAAAGTTCTTATTGAATTTTCTATCATGACTTTGTCATTTCAGCTATTTTGCATCACTGATTCACAAGTCAGCAAGTTCTTCAAACCTTTTTTCAGTAAAATAAAATTGATAAAGAAGTGTTTGCATTTCCTGTTTCTTTTTCCAAGTAAGCAAAATAAGATACAATTCAATCAAAGAAACAGACAAATCAGTAGATCAGATTTTTAAAAAGCTCTTTTTCCCTGCATTGACTTTGGGTATAAACAGAGGTAGTCATAAATTAATATTTGGAGAAACATTGCACACATTGAAAAAAAGTGATTGAAAATACTGTGTGCTTTAGATTAATATAAATCACACAACATTCATTAAAAAGAAAACAAAAATCAAAGCAGGTGTCAGAGAGATTCTGAAGCCTGCTCCTGAATGTGGAACAGCTAAAGTCGATGGAAGAAATGAGGACATACCCGAGGAACAGAAGACTTCAAAAGAAAATCTGAGGAAACAAGTAAAGTATTGTAATGAAGTGTGCAAGGATTTGGAACTAGAAGACCAAGAACAAAAGGGGGGACATACAACTGTCCTCTAGTTCCTAAACGCTTCATCTCCTCC
>NW_022103899.1:35351976-35385626 GCF_000313985.2 Echinops telfairi | reverse complement strand
ACGATGTACAAATGCGCTTTACACAATTGATGTGTGTATGGATTGGGATAACAGTTGTATGAGCCCCTAATAAAATGTTAAAAAAGAGAAAGAAAAAAAAAAGAATTACATTTCAGTTATACTGAATGCACTGGTATAGAACTAGGCTCCAGAGGTTGACAGGATACTACTTGAGAGGTTTCACGGGATGGATGCAATGCTGGAAGTACTAATTTGTATATGCCAGGATATTTTAAAGACAACTACCCAGCCAACTGGCTAGACACAATCCATACACATTCTTATGACAAGGAAGGGTGATCTAAAAGAGTTTGGAAATTATAAAAAATTAAATTATTGATATCATCCAAAAGTAAAATTTTTCTGGAGATAATTTTTAAATGGTTGCAACAGTACCCTGGGGACTGCCAGAAGAGGACATGGAACTAGATTCAGATTCAAAAGAAGACATGGAACTAGAAATATAATTGCTGGTATCAGATGATGTTGGCTGCAAGCAGAGAATACGAGAAAGATGCTACCTGTGTTTTGTACACTAGGCAAAGGTTTTCAACTAGGTGGATTGTAACATAATTAATAACCTTGTGAAGAATGTGACTTCCAGAAAATCTAATTGTACACATATCTCTTGCAACTCTACAAAGGCCACCAGGCAACCATTGAAACAGAACAAAGGGACACACCATGGTTTAAAACCAAGAAATATGTCTGCCAGGGTTGGAGGCTTTCCCCATGTGGATTCCATCTGCAGACTGCGCACATCATCTGAGAAGATGGGCTCCATGCAGAAAAATATGGCATAAGGATTGGAGGAAGGCTTACTAATAACCTACCCTAGGCAGACGACACAACCTTGTTTTCTGAAGTCCTTACTGATCAAGATGATGGACTAAAGCCTTTGGAATGGATTAAACCTCAACATAAAGAAGACAAACATCCTACCACTGGTTCAACAGATAATATCATAATATCAAACTGAGGGAGAAAAGGAAGTCACCAAGGAGACCGTTGTTTCTCGGATCCATCATCAACGTCTGAGGAAGCAGCAGTCAAGAAATCAAATTACTTATTGTACTGGTCAAAACTGCTGCAAAATAGCTCTGTAAAATGTTTTAAAAATAGATCATTTTGAGGACTAAGGTGTACCTGAACCCAAGCCATTATATTTGTTATCACCCAATAGTCATGCAAAAACCTGATGATGAATACGGGAAACTAATGAATCGTTGACTTCTCAGGGCTTGGGTCGTGGTGAAGAATATTGGATAGACCAGGGACTGCCCGGAGAACAAACGAAGTTGTCTTGGAGAAAGCAAAGCCAGAATGATCCTTATAAGGAAGGAGGTTGAGACTTGGTCTCAACCAGTTTGGCTATGTTATCAGGAGGGACAGGTCCTGGAAAAAACACCATGCTTGGTAAAGCAGAAGGGTGAAAAAAAAAAGAAGATTGATCCCCAAGGGGATGGATTGACACATGGCTGCAACATCGGGCTCAAACATAGCAACAATTGTGAGCATGGCGCAGGAATGGACATTGCTTTGTGCTGTTGTACAGAGTTGCTATGAGTTGGAACCAACCTCAGGGCCCCTTAAGAACACATTCCTTACGATGCCATTCTTTGAAGCTATAAAACAACAAAACAGAAAGCTAACAAAACAAAAAGAAACAGAGTAAAATTGAGAAGCTGAAAGAACAATGATTTCTTTCACAGCACTGATAACACTGATTTCATTAAATAAATTGTTGCATACACTAATATTTACTCAAGGGGAAGGAAGTCAACTCATGCTTAAATAAATATTTATTTGAATAGCTAACGACAAATACCATTGTTTTATGAAGTAAATTATGAAAGAATAACTGTTGGCTTCCTTCTTTGAGAATCAGGTACACATTACTTTCTTAATTAGCTTTTAATTTCAGCGAAATTATACAACATCACATTTTTCTGAACACACAGTTTCTATGTCCAAAAGCAACCATGTTTCAGTAATTTTTTCTATATTCTGCTCTAAAATCTTAAATTTTTATTTAAACCTTATCTTTCTTGGACTAACAAATTTAGGCTTGTCCAGGATCATTATTATTGTGAAAATTATTTGGAGTTCCCTTAAATCACATGGATTCTTTCCATTCTTAGAGTGCTAAATATAAAGACCACAATAAAAAAGCTATCGCTTAATCCAGCAGTGCTTTTTCATAGATATACATGCACACTGCATGAAATAAATTATTGTCTAATTCATTTAGTACAAGTGGGGCTTGAAAAAGTTCTTGGAAAAATGGAATTGAAAGATAATGGAATTTTTCCCCATGAACTTTCTGATGTGCTCTTTTATTCACATTAGCCCATTCAGGGCTGGGCCACTCCTTCCACCAACTTTAGGATATGAGTCAAAACAGATGGACCAATTCGTGAAATGAGTCAATATTTTCTTCATTTAAAAATGGTGGCATAAGTTTAATCAAGTATTTGACATTTACCAGTTTTCATAAGAGCAGCTTTGTGACACTGAATTCATCATATTAGCTGGCCATTACTTGTACCCATTTGCAACTATACGATGACTCTTACCAGAAGGTCAGTGCACATGCCCTGAGCACTGAGCCCTCCATATTGCCTGTAGCCAAGCCCACTCCTCCCCTGTCATCACTAATAGTCTTTTGTCTTTCCACATTTGCCTATTCGAAAGACAACACATAAGTGGAGTCATCAAATATTTGTCATTTTGTGTCTGGCATCTCGCCCAGCACACTTTTAAGGTTTATTCCCATTAGAGCACATATGGGCTGGGGGAGGAGGGAGGATTATTCTCTGTCCTTAGAATCTATGTAAAATATTAAAAAGTAAAGTCAAGTTTGGGGCAATTTTGTGATCAATTGCTCATTAAGACTTTTTGCCTTAAAAAAATTAGGATACAATTTCAGGACTAAAGACTTCACAGGCCTTTTCATAAGATTTTGTTATTTCACTGTTGATTTGCTATGGACAGAAATTCCTTCTCTTGAATATTATTTTCATAGATATTGCCATCTATGTTTATATTTAAAAGTAGAAACTATAATCTTAAAATTTACAATCTGATGTGTTGTGTGTTTTATAAAGAATAGTACAAATTTTAAAATTCAACGTGGTAAAGCATATATAGGAATTCCCTGAGTTACGAACATCAAACTTAGGTATACCTTGTAATTTTGAACCAACCCTATAAAGGCTATTATGTTAAAAGTAGAGGCACAAGTAGTAGGCAAGCTACAAATGTCCAAGTTATCAACAACTCTTACTTGCCCTTTAAGCAGGGCTTCAATCCAATTTGAACTGGCTCTGTCATGGTCAATACAGTGGAACAGGAACAGGCATGGATGCTTACAGTTTGGTTATTTTGTCACGGAAAGGAAAAAAAAATACAGGCCACAGCCGTGGGCAATGGGAGACGAGGAAGCAGGATGGTCAGCCCCTTCAGGAGACGGATGCATGAGGTGGCATTCACGGCAGGACCAGGAGAGTCACCTACATTCAAAGTGGCGCAGGTCACTGTCACCTGTCACCCTGGAGGACACCACTGCTGTCTTTAAGAGGGGCAACACCACAGGCCGCAGCAGCTCTGCCTCAAAACCCAGTTTATGTTTAGGTAAATTTGCCTTCACTGGGAACCGACTGAACCGAGTCCCGTTTGCAACAAATTCTTCAACACCATCACCTTAACTTGCTCCGATGTGATTTTAAAACCACTGAAAAGGCTTTAACCTTTTCCTAAACTAAAAACCAATAAAACACACCAAGGTCATCCAGTAAATCCCACCTCCTGATGAGGCTTCAGAGAGAGTGGATCTGCTCCATGGGATTTGTGGGACTGCGGCTCTTTACCGGAGCAGACAGCTCCATTTCTCTCCCACTGAATGGTTGGTAAGTTTGAACCACCAACCTTGTGGCCAAGTGCTTAAGCCACTGTACCACCAGTCTCCTTTTCCACCTTACAAAAACAAAACTCATTACCACAGAGTTGATGCTGACTCTTGTGACCCCACAGGACAGGGTAGAACTGCTCCTGTGGGTTTCAGAGGCTGTGGCTCTACAGCCGAGGAGAAAGCCCCTCCTGCTCCTGAGCCATGGCTGGTGGTTTCGAACTGCTGATCTTGCATATTACAGGCCAACGTGGAACCACGACACCACCCGGGCTCCTTTTCTGCACTGAAGTAAAAGTAAATAATATCCTATGTACCTGTTCCAACAGACCTACACATTCTTAAGGGCACCATCAGGAAGAGCTCTTCTTCATAACCCCTGGGACTGCCGGTTACATACCATGATCGGTAATGACAGGGGCACTAATTTTCAACACACACGACAACATTATTATTACTGTATTATATTAATGACGTTTTAGTGTTTAATGTCTTGTATCCATAGAAATCACAGTCATATTTTTACACAAATAACAGACTAATTTTAGTATCTTTATAAGCACACTATGCTCATTTTTTACACGTTATGAAAAATTTTTTAGCATAGAGTGCTTATGCGGAAAAATATGGGTGGCAGCTAACCTACAACATGCACAATTATTTGTGTAAAACTACATTATGTACTAAGACAGATATTTAACTTACTCTTGTTTGATCTGAACCGTACCTTACTGTTCTGACTAGCATACAAATTACACTTAAAGACAAGCTTAGAAACAAAACTCACTGGTAGTCCAGGAACTATCTGTGTTATAAAACATGTGCCGCTTACATCCTTTTACATATAGAATCTAGTGATATTAATTATATTCACCATGCCTTCACCACAATCCATTTTTAAAACTTTCCATGATCCTTAACAGAAACTCAGAACTCCTTAAGCACAAGATCCCTCTTCCCTCCTCCACCCCCTTGGTAATCACTAACAAATTCTGATTTCTATGCAGTTGCCTATTCTAGAGATTTCATGTAAGGAAGGTCATATAATAATTGTCCTCTGTGTCTGACATTTCCCTCAGCACCATGTTTTCAAGGACCATCTGTGTTAGAGTATGTATCAGACCATTTTTCTTTATTGCTTGGTACTATTCTATTCCACATTTTGTTTCTCCATTCATCTTTCGAAGGACAACAAGTTGGAATGATCTCATCTTCTGACTATCAAGAATAATGCTGCCAAAGACATGTCGGTTTATAATTCTAAGGATCCTGATGGTGCAGTGATTTAAGCACTGGGCTGCTAACTGCCAAGTCAAAGGTTCTAACACATCACCCATCCTTTTGGGGAAAGGTGAGACTGTCTTCTCCTGTAAAGATTTACAATCTCAAACCCCTGTGGGTGACTCTTCTCTGCCCTAAGGGTCCCTATGAGTTGGCACTGTCTCCTTGACAGTCTCACAAGTCAATTCTGCCTCAGACCAACCTCCCCAGGAAAGGGAAGAACTGCCCCTGGGGGTTTCCCCAGACTGTAATTGTTTATGGGAAACGAAAGCCACACCTTTCTCTATTGGGGCAGCTGGTGATTTTGAACTGCCAACCTTGTGGTTCAAAGTGCAATGCGGAACCACTACACTACCAGAGTTCCTTATTAATTTGACAGTAGGTAAGGTAATTCTTTATTTAAGCTTTTGATGAATCACCAATTGTTTTCCAGAGCAGCTGCAGTACTTTATAATCACAGCAAAGGATGAGGCTTCCAGTTTCTCCACATCCAATGATAGTTTTGGGATTTATTTTTTTTCCCCTCATTGTTTTGTTTTTTCTTTTTTTTTCAAAGAAGCGCACAGTGTATAGTTACACAGACCTTCTCAACAACGAAGTGACAGGGGAGGGAGAGATGGTGGCTGAATAAGGAGAGCAGTTGGGTGGTGGAAGCAAGTCTGGACTTTGCTTCATAGAAGTTGATGTTGCGCAGATGCGGGGTGGAATTCTCCTTCACGCTAGGGAAGGGAAAAGAATCAGAATGGGTCGCAGGCCCTCCTCACACCCGGAACTCAACATGACGTGTAGCAATACCTTCACAAGGTCTTTGTCAGGAAGACCTAGATAGCTGGGTCCCTGGCTGATAAAAACAGTTATTGAATTGTGCTGCTAACCAAACGGTGAGAAGTTTGAGTTCATTCAATGACATCTCAGAACAAAACAAAAGGTCTGGCAGTCTACTTCCCCTGCCTCACCCCAAAAGTTATTAAAAACCCTATGGAACACAATTCTAGGACACACAGGAAGGGGCAAATCATTGCAATTGCTTTGTGATCCTAGAGCTGGAACGAAGGCAACGTGCAAATATGCCTCCGTTCCGGGCTGTACTTCACGTCCCTCAGTTTTGTAAATAAATACCTGAGATCGCACAATTGAAAGCACCAGGACCAACGCTGGCATAAATCTGTTCACTAACAAAGATGACGGAAAACTATAGTAAATTCAGTGTCTTAAAATTATTTGCTGAGACAGCGCTGAAATGAAAGGCATAAAAATTAAGATGTCAATTGGTTATAATACTATTTTTTTATTCCATAATATATCTCACTTCAAGAACATTTTGAAAAAACCAATTTTCTGTTGGGAGAAAATCCATTCCAGGGGTACAAATGGACTTCCAATTATTTGCATAATTATTCACTCAGGTACAATGAACAGAGCAAAGGCCAATTACATCCAATCCCAGTTTCATTACTATTACATAACAGACAATGAGGAACAGGGAATAATTAAGTAACATTTTAAATGATGCTAGCTTTAATATTATTTTAATAATTATACTTAATTCGGTACTGCTGAGAAAGCCTAATGATAATAATAATATATAACATAATGTTGTCTGTGACCAATTCTACTCTGACTTTACAATTTTATTAATAGAGGCTAAAGCCACCAAAAATGTACACACTATTTGTTTTTTTGCTTCACAGCTTTCTATGTCCAACAAAAGCCATTGATAAGATTAATCTCTGTAATAAAAGTTAGTCTACAAGATTACAGGGATGACTGCAGCAAACCAAGAGTGATGGTTGAAAATACATTTATGACAGACAAAGAGGTTTGGGCAAGTACACAGGCATCTTTGAAGTAAGTTAAAAATGTTCTCGAAGCTTCTTCAGAGCCAGATCTTTCCAAACACTTTGCAAAATGTTATATTCTAAGTTCCAAGCCCCAAATTCTGTAGGCCTCAAGTAAATTCCAATTCATTGCAATCCTATGGACCCCAACATTGGCTGCCCCTGGGCGATTCAGACTAAATGGGGAAGCATATAGGGCAGGGCAGAACTACTCCTGTGGGTTTCCGATTCTGTAACTCTTTATGGGAGTAGAAAGCCCACAGAGTGGCGGCTGGTTTTGAACTGCCAACCTCACCGTTAGAAGCCCAACAAATAATCACTAGGCACTGCCAGGGCTCCGAGCAATCATGCAAAGCAGACGAAACCTGCCCATAGAATTCCCTAGATTGTCATCTCGACTGTGGGAAACTGCCGCATCTTTCTCCCACGGAGTACCTCGTGCACGCCAACTGCGAACCTGGCTAGCAACCGAATCTTTTAATCACCGTGTTACTGGGGGACTCTGAATGCTCTTTGGAAATGTTATGATCATCAAGTGTTGTTGTCAGGGGCAGACATGGAAGCACATGTTAGCAGCACCATGAGAGAGAACTTTTATGGAGAGAAAAAATGAATATAAGATTCACTTGGATGCAGGTTTCAACTAGGTTGGTCCTTGATAATAGGCTGAGTGATAAAAGCTAGTCATGAAAGTCCACATAGTATGATTCCATGCATGAAAGTCAAGCTTGGGGGACTGTATAGCTGGGAACTATGCCACGGGCATTTGAAATATCCGCAAGCTTCACGCAGAGTGGACAGGTTTCAGCAAAACTTTCATACTTAAAGAGGCAAGGAAGAAAGGCCAGGCAATCCACTTCCCCCAATCAGACAGTAAAAACAGCATGAACCACAATAGAATATTTTCCAGTATAATGTTGGAGAATGGGTTCCCTAGGCTAGAAGGCACAACATAATAGTTGCGACAATGCTAAAAATACATCAAAACCACACCCCAAATCACCAACATTAACTAGGATCCGGGCAATATTTCCTTCTGTTCACACATAAGGTCATCTACCGTAAATTGCAGCACACTTACAGGTAACTAACAGCAACGGCAATAATAGAGACAGACAGTAGACTGCGGGGGCTTAGTGGGTAAGACACTGGAGTGAGAGCTAAAGGGTTTGAAGTGTCTTCCTGAGATTGTGAATAGGTTCTGAAATTGATCATGGTAAAGGCACACATATGTAAATATAATGAAAACAGTGAACTGGTCACTTTAAGTAGGCAAATTGTATGGCGTGTAAAGTTTATTTCAACAACAGTATTCGATTGTCAGAAATGAAAGGCAAGTACTGTATTCCATTTCTGGAACACAGTACAAAGATGGAAACGCACATCGCCTTTGGACCGCCACAGGTTTCCTCATGGTCCCTGCCACGCAGCTCTGAAACCGCCTGAAGTTGTCGAGCCACACGAATGCACACACACACACACACACACACACAAATGTAAGATTGGTGGCAAGTGGGAATGGAATTTGCTATTTAATGAATAACATTAAAGTTTGACTCTAAATAAATAAGTTTTAAAAACCCGCAAAGTAAAGATCACTGAGTCAAGAAGGTCCAGAATACTTCAAATCAAAAGACCATTTGCATATCTGACATTTTGTAAGCATTATTTGCATAAACAATCTAGGAGTCCTGGTGGCGTAGTGGGTTATGTGCTGGACTGCTAACAGCAAGGTCAGCAGTTTGAAACCATCCACCACTCGCCACTCCTGTCAGGGGTTACAGCCTTAGAAACCACAGGCCAGTTCTAAGCTGTCCTAAATAGGGTTGCTGTGAGTCAGAATTGATTTGATGACAGTGAGCTTGGTCTTGGAGTTTGGAATGGATCACAATGGTCCCATCAAAAGCAGATCATGGAGACGGGTGCAGGGCCAGGGCAGGATTTCCTGACATGAAGATCCCTGGGTCACCTGAGGGGGGTGAGGGAGGTTGAGTTGATGGCAGCTAACAACAATGACAACAACAACAACAAGTACTGTTACCTTTGTACATTAACCGGAGGGTCTCCAGAAAAGACTCCTCTCTGACACAGACACAAGGGCTCTTTACTAGCTCTGTAGTCTCCCGTCATCATGAACCACAGACAAAAGGCTGTCATCGACCACTACCACGAGGCGGATAACACAAAGAACTCGCAAGTAACACAATCCCTGCCCTGCAATCCCTATCCCTCCACCTACCCTGGTGACTCCGGGGACACTCTTCCCAGCCTGATGGCCTGGGACTCCTTAGCTGTAACGGGGAGATCCTAACAGTAGCTGACTTGTTGTAAGGGCTCAATGAGGTAACACCAGCAAATAGGTTAGCCAGTGCTGGACACGTATTCAAGACACATTAGCTGTTATTACTGAGGAACTAACAAAAGGTCCCACACCGGTGACTTGAAGATCGCAGCAACAATCGAGGTGGCCTTTGCTGGAAGGTGAGGGTTCCCTTCAGTCTGGCAGGTGCACTAGGTGTTTTGTATCCCCCTTGGGGCCGCCAGGCTGCCTGCTGGCTTTCTGGAGTCCGGCTCTCTGGGGATCCTCAGTTTCCTCTGTCAATCCTCTGCTCCCATTGGCTCTGTCTGCTCCAGGTCCCTGCTTCCATCACCTTGGTGTAATGACAACTCCTGGAAAGACCTGCCTGTGGCCCACTTTTGTCCTGAATTAGCTGCCCTAGACCAAGTCCCAGCCTAGTCCTCTCACACTTGATCTTGGCCTCCTGGTCTACAAGCAACTCTTTTTTTTTTTTTTTTTAATCTCCAGATGAGGACCATCACCTCAATGTACCCACAACAAACCAAGCTAAGTTTTCGTTGGCATGCTCCTCTTTTCCCTAGAGCGACCAGACAGATGCTTTTGTCTAATCTATCCTGGAAGCCAGCTCTGACATTCACACTTTCCTTCTAAAGACTTGTATCCTATTGACAAAATGATTCCTCAAGACTTAGACCTTTCTTGTATAACAAAAGGGGGCTAGAAGGAAAGCCTTCCACAGGCTTATATTGTAGCTGTGCCTCGCTGGTAGAACCACAATTCCATGTTGTTTTGCTGCCTCTTTATACTGCTCTGTCCTCTCTAAAATGTCCACAATCGAGATGTAAAGTCTAGGAACTCCGCCAAATAATGCTACCATCTTATTGTGGGGAGTGGAGATAATATGGAAGAATAAGGAGGAGGGAAGAATAACTATATGTATTTTTGAAGGGGGTAAAAAGGGGCATTGAGTAAGCAGGCAGATCCATGGAACGAAACCCACATGAACAGACAACCATCTGAAAGGAAACAGGCGGGAAGGAGGATTAGGCACACAGCACTTTCATGAGTTCACTCGGGGGCTAGTTAAGCCTTGCTGTTAAGGTCACATGAAATTCACCACTCCATTCATACTTTTATAAAACATATTGGTTAACTAATATAGCCAATCAACTATATCAACTTGGCAGATGTAACAAACTTGTAGATATATCGTCTTCGTTATTGACAAATGCCATTTTCAGTGCAACAGCGAAAGACAGCGAAAAAAGATTTAGCACAAAAGTCATTAATGTGGTCCATCGAAAGTAGCCAGTTCCAAATTTGAGAACCTGTGTCTGTGTATAAAGGTGGTTCCATATTAGGAACCAGAAACACAGTATTGTGAAACCTGTCAAAAGATAGGTTCTGGATCTTAGGCTGTTTATATTTGAATGCAGCCTATTGATTATAAGCTGTAAAATCGTGGGGAAAATTGTTTACCTATAGTAAATTTCTATTACATCATCTTATAAATGGGGATGATGATATTACCTACTTCTTGGAATTGTTATAAGGATTTAACAAAATAGCTAAGCACTTAGCACTTAGCAAACATTCCAGAAACCAAACCCATAGCATCTGGGTTCATTCCAACTCAGATTCAACTTACTGCTTTCAACTCATAGCGACTCTGTAGGGCAGAGTAGAACTGTCCCTTAGGAGTTCAGAGACTTTGACTTTAAATCTTCACAGAAGTAGACGGCTTCATCTGTCTCCGAAGGAGCATTGGAGAGATCTGAATCACTGACCTGGTGATTATCAGCTCCATGCATAACCCACTACACCACCAGAGCTCCGTGTTCAAACACTTAGAGACCCCAGATAGGGTTTCCCAGACTGTGAACCTTTATGGGAGCAGCCATTATCTTCTCATAGTGTCTGGTGGGTTTGAATCACTAACCTTAAAATTAGCAGCCCAGCACCTAGTCTCCAGCATCTCAGGGCATCTTTAGCAAATAGTAGGCATGATCACGATGATGAGTTTGAGGAATAAGAAAACACACACACACACACACACACACACACACACACACACACACACACCCTAGCTCATTTAAGAGCTGAAGAGGTCTGTATTTATAGTAAGCGTTTCTGTTTTCTAAACAGTCACAAAAGGAAATAATCAATATGTATGAGTATACTTTAGAAAAGAATAACATTATTTAAAGGTAGCTTTCTCAATAAGCCTCTTCTCTTAGAAGGCTAATGTTGGTTAGTTGCTTAAGAGCATCTTAAATATCCAAGACTATCTGTATCTAGATAATTAAACCAGTTAAATGTAGCATTTCCCACCTGTCTGTCAGTTTGAAAAAATCAGCTATACTGTTCCGTGTATTGCTATGATGCTGGAAGCTACGTTACCATATTTCAAATACCAACATGCTCCCTCATGATAGACAAATTTCAGTGGAGCTTCCAGACAAAGACATACTAGGAAGAAAGCTCAATATCTATTTCTGAAAATAAGCCACTGCTGTGCCCTGTGAATCGTGACATGCTATTTTCCGGTAGCGTGCTAGAACATGAACTTCCCAGGTGGGGAGGGCCGCAGCGCAGGACTTGAGCAGAGCACCCCCCCACCCCCACCCAGGGTTTTGTTCTGTTGACAAGGGCTGTCACGGGTCAGAGGCATGGCAACAGCAACTAACAAATACGACATAAAAAGCAGGAAGTTTTCTACCAAAGCAGTTTACACCAGCATGCCCTCTACCACGAATATTACAGTTCCACTCTCCAAATGCAGGTAAAATAACTTCATATTCAAAACCTATTTTTTTAAACCAGTACACGTTTCAAGGATACTGAATGTTTGTTTTTTTAGCAACGTCTGACTCATTGTTTTCAAGGTTGATATGCACAAATGTGGCAAGCATGCATTTAAATATTTTATAACTAATTTCAAGGAAGTCTGTTACAAGCTCATAAATTACAAGCTCAAAATTTGCATTTTCTTTATTGCAGCACTCAATGCAATAACCATTAAGTGATCCTGGACATGCTTTTTAAATTACATAGCTGTGAAAGACATGCAATGAAATAAGAGGACAAAGTTTTGAAAGCGGAGCAGCAGATGTTTGGGAATATGGACAAAAGAAGGCCCCGCCGTGAGGAATCTCCAGACAATAAAGGATTCAAGACAAAGAGAAGGACATCACCTCTACTTCCCTGTTATTCTCTGTCTGTCCATCTTTCACCTTTATTATGAAGGAAACAGCTGCTTGGGGTTTCTCACTTGCCATGTCACCAAATTCATAGAAAAAAATTAGCTATTATCTGCGCTTACTAGATGCTGAACAGTAGCAAGGACACGAGGTGACCCTTGATAGTCTACAATGGGCAAGACACTTTACAGGAGCTGGGGTCACTGGGTCAGGATTGCATTTCTTCAAGCAGCACCTGTCCTAATCAGGGGACATTTTAAGATGGATGAAGCACGTTGAATATGGTGTCCATGAGCGCTAGGAGGCTAGGAGGATACAGAAGGACTGGGGTGTGAGGGTGCATCCCGCAATTTACAAATACCACTTAAAACCCAACTCCATGTCTCACAATGCACATGACCTTGATCAAGTTAATCAACTTTCTAAATTGTCAGACTCATCAAATAGCAGGTGGGGGGAGAAAGAGGGAACCGATCACAATGATTGACATATAACTCCCCCACCCTCCTAGGTGTAGGGGTGGGGGAGAACAACAGAAAGGTGGGTGAAGGGAGACAGCAGTCGGTGTACGACATAAAAAAACAATAATTTATAAATTATCAAGGGTGCATGAGGGAGGGAGGCTGGGAGAAGGAGGGGGGAAATGAGGAGCTGATACCAAGGGCTCAAGTAGAAAGAAAATGTTTTGAAAATGATGATGGCAACATATGTACAAATGTGCTTGACACAATGTATATATGTATGTATGGGATAAGAGCTGTAAGATCCCCCCAATAAAATGATTACTATATATATATATATATATATATATATATACAGAATATCTATTTTACTAGAAAAAATGAGAATATATGGAAAGAGCCTAGTGTGCATGGAACATTAAATATACTTGTTCTATCAACACAAATACCTAGGATTTTGGATATAATTCACACCAAGAAGAATACAGATCTTCAGAAATAGCACACAACTTTGTTGTTAGATTCCCTTGAGTCAGCTCTGACTTATATCCACCCTACCGACAATAGAAGGCATCACCACCCATCCTCTGCCATCCCACAATTGACCAAATAACCAAGTCTTGGTTAATGAGATATGAGAATAAGCATAGGTTCTGCTAGAAAGAAATATATGTGAAAGCGGCCATATACTCCTATTTTCTCCTGCCTGCTGTCTGAGATCAGGACGGGACAAGACAACACCAGCGGGGGCAGCCATTCTGGACAAAATTGGAAGTTGCATATTGAGGATGGATTTCAGAGCAATGACATGGAGAGTATGTGGGTCTCTGGAGCTGTTAGGGCACTATGCCAATTTTGAATAACTGCTCGTGTTATTTGGGGTTTCTGATATTATTCCTTAGACCCAATCAAAATTAAATAGAGGTAGGAACATTCATCCCGCAATATCTATCGCACTAGTATGCCCATTCTCTACAATCACTTAAAACAGAAAGAAAAGTGAAAAGAAAAGATTGGGTCATGTCGAATGCCAATAAACTGTATTAAAGCAAGTAATTGGTTCATGATAGATAGTGCTACCACGGAAGGTGATGATAAACTGGGGAATAAATAGCTAACAGTGGTTAGTGACATATTTTGCTGCTGTGTTGCTTCCTCTTGGGCCATTGTGTCCCCATTTGCTGATACCTATTAGGAATGAACAAATCTGCTTGATTCCAACTTATCTAAGTGAAACTGACTTATCAAAAACATTATAAGGCATTTTAGGGGATCTGTTATATCATAAGGGAGCCCTGGTGGCACTGTGGGTGATGCGAAGTTCATTAATCAAAAGGCTGCTGCTTCAACTCCCCAGCTTCTACATGGGAGAAAGATAATGTTTGCTCCTGTTAAGAGTCATGTCTCTGAAACCCTATATAAGATCACTATGATTTGGAATCGACTCAGTGGCAGTGGGTTTATTTTTTTTGTTGGGCAGTGGGTTTATTTTTGGTTTTGGTGTCAGTATAAATTTAGGTAAACTAATAAACAGCCTTCTTGATTATCAGACCCATATATAATCTTTTTCTTGAAGAATTATTTTAATATACTTAGGGCCAATAGCTTTTATGGAAAATGTGTGAGGGAGAGCTTCAAAAAGTTTGTGGAAAATCGATTTGAAAGATCAGGGAATTTTCCCCTGAGCTTTCTGAAGGGCCCTGGTATATATGTTCTCTCATTCCAGGCAATGGTCTTCATTCCCCCAGGTTCAATTGCTTTCTCTTTATCAGTATACAAATCTAATCCTTTGCAAAATGTTTACTCATTGAGTTTTATCAATGGTCCGTTTCGGCTCCTACTGACCCCTTTTTGTGCACAATCTTAAAAAAGCATTAAAGAACACTCATTATTCTTCAGATCATAAAGCAAAAAAGACTGCCCTGACATGGTTCAATTCCCAGGACACATAGTGCTCTGGAACAGTCTAAAACACTGGTATCATTGTTCATAAAAGTCTCTTGACCTTGATGAAATTTATATTGAGAAATAAAATTTGTATTGTTATTTTTAATTATATTTTCCATGAGAATTTTTAGCTAAGTTGTATATGTGTCTATCTATCTGCCTATCTAATTACATCTGCAGATTCATGCACGCAGCTAGCTTTCCAATCCCATTTGAGGGAGCATGCCAATCATGATACTCTCAAAGCCATATGGAATTATCCACATGTTAATCAATTTACAATAAAATTAAGAAGTGAAATGTGGTATTATAAAGTACTTTCCCAAACAAGAAAGGTAACATTCGACTTTTAATTCATAAATTAAAACAGATTCTGTATTTTTTAAAAATTAAATGGGCATTTATTACTGTTTCTCAAATGCTAAATTCAGGACAATTTGGGAAGTATATGTAATATTCATATAATAGGAACATATTCTATTCTAAATACTTATATTTTAGTTTTTGATTCAATTAATTATTTTTAGTACTTGCTGTGAAGAATGAGACTCACCCTGCAGCAGGCTTGTGGATACATTTACACGTGTGTCATGTGGGTTTCCTTAGGAAATAGAATAGGCAAGCATAAAACTAGACCCTTCCAAACTCACGGCCATCAAGTCAATGCCAACTCATAGCAGCCTACAGGACAGGGCAGAACTGCCCCCTGGGGGGGTCTGAGGCTGCAACTCTTTCTTGAGGTAGAAAGCTTTGTCTTTCGCCTACAGAGCAGCTGGTAGATTCAAATTCCTGACCTTGTCATAGGGGTTATTCTTTGGACGTAACCCAAAGCGTAACCCTTTGTGACACCAGGACTCCCTAGGCATGTAGAGAGGGATTAGGAACAACAGTTACGTCTTCTTAAATTGACTTTGACTATATTCTGAAAGTAAAAAATAATAATAATAATGGCTTCTGTGCTGCAAAATTTAACGAATTTTGTCTATCATGAGAACAATCAGTAAATAAAGGCTAGTTATCTTCATTAATCTTGATAGGGGATTTCATATCATATGGATCCTATTAAATGGCCTGAAGAAATGAACTTCCCCAAATAACAGAGGTTTCAAAAAAGGATACAAACTAAGGGCAGGGATGCATCCTATACACTATAGAACTAGTTCCAAACTTCAGCATCAGAGTCACCTACAGAGCTTGCTAAAACAGAGGTTACAGGTCCCAGCCCAGGTATCTCTATTTCAGGTCTGAGGTGGGGCTCAAATATTTACATTTCTCACAAGTTCCCAGGCTTGTGATGCTGAAGGGCCAGGGCCAGGCCTGAGAAGCAGCCATGCATTACAGAGAACCATGCAGTAGCCAGCAGGTGAGCTCAGCCCTCACCTCTAAAGGAGCACAGCCACAGAGCGCATCACAGTAGGCAAATAACAATGATCTAGAAGGGACAGTCCTTGAGCAAGTGTCCAAACTCACTATTCGGAAGACAGCTGCGACTGAAAACGAGCGTAAGGGCTCCGGAGGACAGACGAGGGGACATACCAGAGACCTCTGGACAGGAGTGGCTGCATAAAAGAAGTGACGAAATTTATTCATGAAACAAATATGTATTGATTACCTATGACATGCCAAAAACTGGGCCAGGAGTTAGGGAGGGGCATGACAATGAACAAACTACTGAACGATCTTGCTTTCATGAGTTCCTCATCCTTGGGGGAAGAAGGGGGTATAATAAACCACTATACAAACAAAAGTAACAGGTATCCTATATATGTATAATATATACCAGATATACTCATGTATACGCCGAGTTTTTCAGCACATTTTTAAATGCCGTTTTTGTGGTAAAATTAGGTGCCTCGGCTGATATTTGCGTTGGCTTATACTCGAGTATATACAGTTAAGTGCAGTGGAGAAAAATAAAACTGGATAGTTGGATTGGGGTGAATTGTTCCTATTTTATCCAAGTTAAATATGAGAAGAATGCCTATGAGCTCCCAGACATATGAGCTGCTGCAAGAACTTGAGACCAACAAGTAACTTTAGTAATTACTTAATCCTCCAGATGCAGGATTAAGAACCGCAGATAATGAGGGTGTGGAATTCACGTAAGCCCTCCTGCATATCTACCAAATGCATATCTTTGCCCATTTTGTCTTCTAGTTTAAGGGGTTCTGAAAGAGAAGAGAAATTATGTCTTGGTTTTGTGGTCAGCTTTACAGATAACCCCTGCATAAAACTACCGTGGAGGGCCCGACTGAGGGAAAAGTTCGCCCATGTTATACCGCACATCCCAATGTCACTCTTCCAACAGACAATGCCCTACCTTAGATGTCAGAAAACAGGAGCGCTGTTTGATTGATGGAGCGAGGGTTCTTATCACAGCAACACTTCCGCATTTCACTTTCAGAAGGGCGGAAAAGTCAGGATTTATGTCAGTCAACATTTTTGCTGGAGTCTGGCACATAGTTAAGAGGTAAACCCTATGAGTTCTAATGTATATCTTTAAGTTTTGTTTTTACATAAACTATAAAGAGTTACTGTAAGGGAGTATCTTCTCTTTATAAATGTGTAAGGGCTTGGCTCCTGAACCAAAATCGTTCATTATGTCTTATCAAAATGAATCTAGAGTCAAATAAACACACAGAATAAAAAGAATAAAAAAAGAAACAACCCAAAAAGCAGCAGTCCGAGGTGGAGAGATTCCGCTGTGCAGCTTTCTCGGTGCTCATATATAGAATCTCTCTGAACTGGACTTCCCTCCACTCTCAGAACTCCCATGCACTTAATACACTGTCCTGTTTGTCTTTGTCTACTATTATTATTTAATCTCTAAGCGTTCTGCATTCCTATGAGGTCACTTCTAGGCTTCTAGTTTCCTCCTTTAAATCCCAGCTGCATCAAGCTGAGGAGACAACAGTCAAAAAGTGTGGAACTTATGAAAAAAAACAATTGGGCTTTCCCAATCCCCTGCTGATAGGAAATACTTTCTGAGTTATCCGATCTTTTGTAAAAGCCCACGGTAGCACTAATTATCTAGGCAGAGCTCCTCTAGGCTGCTTTTTAAGCTTTGAAATGTGAAAATCATGACCACACTGGAGAAGAATTTCAGTTGGACAATATGAAAATGTACAAAACTTCTTTTACCAAAAAAGAAATAGCAGGGGAAAAAATCTCAGAATCTAATGGTAGAAAATATATGCAAAAATAGAACTGGCTAGAAACCAGCAGTCACAAGAAAAGAAATATTACAGGAAATGGAACGAATCCGTTACTATAGTGAAGATAGATTTTAATTTTTCCCCCAGAGGGTGTGAGAAGGAAAGAAATTATAAACTAATGTTGAACCTAAGAGTCAGAACAAAGGTACTGAAGTTGTTTCGGGGTTTAAAAACCATGATGTGACTGACTGTGTAATGAAAAGACAGAATTTTTACATAGGGGAATTTCCAAAATTCATCTTCTTAGGATTCTTCTGATCCTCTAGGGAATCTTTAGTAAAAAGTATTGGCGCCTATGGGAGTAAGTTTTCTCGAATGAACAACATACTTTCTAGAGGCATACTAGCTGTGTCCATTCAGGAATAAACCAGTTTGGGCAGAACCCTCTTCAGCTTAGCAATCGACATTGCAACAGTTCAGTCTTCCATGGACAAAAGGTCTTTCACACACTGGCAAGTTTTAACATGAAAGTTAAAGTACTCTCTCATCTTGACTTATTCATATCATTGGGCATTTTGAGCTAGAAGATATCAGTGATTGAACTGTTGTGTGCAATGTTAAATTGATCTTGGCATTTAAAACACACATACATACACACACAAATGACCACAAATCCATCTGTGTTGAGTTGATTTTGACTCATTGTGATTCGATGTGCTAAATATAAAACTGCTCCATAGGGTTTGCTTGACTAAAATCTTTATGGAAGTAGATTTGTGTGTGTGTGTGTGTGTGTGTGTGTGTGAGAGAGAGAGAGAGAGAAATGTTGGGTATGTTTGCACCATCAACCTTTAGATTACCAGTGGAATGAAACCGTGTGTGCCTCCCAGGGACCTATATTTTATAAATATATTTGTGAATAATTATTATCTAGTTGGTAAGGGTTTTTGAAAACCAGTTGGATCAAAGTTGGGTCTTCAGTAATCTCATGTTAAAAAAAATTCATAGAGAATTCACTTAGCAAGTCATTTATAAATAATTTTGCAGCTTCTGGGCATGTGTCTGGTGATGGTAAATTCAGAGTGATAGAGGAGGGAAAATAACCTACATATAATTTCCAATATCATATTTAAATTCTGTCTGCAATATCAAGAAGAAAATATATCTCAAAATTCTAGACCAGGGCTAAGATAATCACAGTATTAGAAGTTGGAATAGATACCAAAAACCATGGGATTCAACACTTAATTTAAATACAAGGGAAAACCAGAGTGTCAGGGTTTGAAATTCACTGTTTGCAACAACAGGATTGCTTAAGAGTAGACGCCAGAATTTAACCCAGGTCTACGGATCCTCAGGGACACCTTCAGCCACTAATTACCCTGAGGATAGGGACAGCAGGAGACCGTGTGGAATGCTAATGGTGAAGCAATGGACTACTAACAGACAGGGAGGTGGTTCGTCCAGCATTAGGGTGTTGGCAAAGAATACTGAAAGCACCATGGACAGTCAGAAGAACAAACAAACCTGCCTTGAAGGAAGTACAGCCAGAAGGTTCTTGAGAAGCGAAGACGATGAGACCTGGACATAGTTGCAGGAGAGATCAACCACTAGAGAAAGACATCATGCTGGGGAAGGGCCAGGGCCAGCGAAAAGAGGAAGGTCCTCAACCAGATGGACTGACATGGTGAGGACGGGGCAGGGCAGGGCAGTGTTTCCTACCCAGGGCTGCTCCCAGTGGGACTCACTTGGAGGGCAGCGAACAACACACCACAGAGGCATTTCCCAGGAGAAAGACCTCACTTCCGAGGTTAGTCTTGAGAGCGACAGTTCTACTCTGCATCAGGGGCTCACCACGACTCAGAATGGAACCAACAATTTGTTTAGAAAGCTCCAATCAGCAACAGAATCAAACAACAGGTAATAGGAATTTTAAAAAAATAGACTTTGTTTGGAAGAGGAACTTTTTCCGCACCTTTGTTTCAGGCCACAGAACCTATTCACATATCAAGTAAAAGCCTTGAGATTATTTATAACTCATTTCACAATGTTCAGCAAGAGATATAAGGACACAAAAGAGGATGGTTGTTGAAAAGAACATTTCTGGATCAAAGTTGTTTGTGGAATTTTCCTTGGGCCCACTCTCCTATTTTGCAAATATAATAAAATTGGTGCCTATTACTCTGTGCAAGACATTCTATTAATTGCACCACATATATGTGGAGGCTCCAAAAGATTCTCTAAAAAATTCCATTATCTCTCAATTCCATTTTCCACAAATGTTTTTGAACCCCCTCTTATCTCACTCACTTTTTTAGGTCATACAGCTCATAAGTGCTGGAGCGACCACTAGAAGTTGGGTTTATATGATCCTAAAATCCATTCTTGTATCACTGAATTATATTGCTAAATTTTGAAAGTTCTCCCCCGGACTCTGCCCACCCCCTCATCATATTCTAATAATATGTGTAGTTCACTTTAAAAAAATAGACTCAAGATGCTGATTCTGTCTCTGCCTTTGGAAAAATTTATATTCCTAAAATTAGACAGGAATGAATATAAAAATTAATTCTAAATACGGATAAATAGGAAAACCAGGACTTTTCAAAATGAAAGTCTTTACGTATTGGAGTCATCTGAAATGCCGTCTCTGTGTTTCCACGAGAAGGATTAGAATACAGACATGAGCTGCGAAATAAGATGTACTCACACCACAATATGTAGCCTTTCGTTGCCTTCTCTTTTTGAAAAATAATGCCAATTAAATGTTACTATTTACCTAGTTGTAGAAGTAACCCTTGTTTGGTACAAGTAAGAGAACTTTCACTTTCTAAATGAGAAAAGCCTTAGTAAAACAGATTCAAAGGAGATCTTTCACTTGCATTAACTTTCTTTTTAAAGTACATCCTTCGTTAGTCATGGCTTATTAAAATAGAGCTTCATAAAAATTATTCTTAAAATATAAACACTAAAACTTAACACCGAATCTGTAGAACAAAAATCTGGAAAACTAGGGCAACTCGATCCTTGATTTAAGCCACCTGGCGAAAGAAAAATAAATGTATTTAAAAGCCCAATTGGAGCTGAACAGGTCTACTGATTCCTCTCATGCAGATGGAAGAGATTTCTTTTAAGTTTACCAAGTTTCATAAGAATAGATATTGTGATTTAATTGACTTTTGAATACATCAGGACCCTCCAGGGAGGAAGAGCAAGGCGGTCCTGCAGATCAGGAGGGGCTGGTGCTTGGAAGGCCCAGTCTCCAACCTACAGAAGACCGGGGAGAAGGAGCCCAGACAAGGTGGGTGGAAGGTACAGCAATAGAGAAATAGTGATTCTACAACAAAACAATACAAGTGATTCCAACAATAGATAGCACTTGGCCTTCTCTGCTGTCAAGTTGATTCCAAGTCACAGTAGCTCCATGTGACGAAGTAGATCGTCCCCTTAGGCTTTGTTAGGCTGAAATGTTTGTGGGAGCAAAACACTAGGTCTTTTCTCCCATGCAGCAGCTAGTGGGTTTGAACCATTGACTTTTCAGTCAGTCGCCTAGTGCTAGCCCATTGTCTCACCAGGGTTTCTTAGGAAATACTCAATGAGATATAAGATTGTATTGTGCTGGGCTCTAGGGAGACAGGAATCAAAGTATATGTGGTCTCTGCTGATTTAAGAAGACTGATTTAGAAAAGAGAATAAAGTAAATGTCATGAAATACAAGACCCAGGGTGCTATGTAAGTGCCTGGCTGGAGCAGCTAGCCCAGTGTAGGGAAAGCTGTCCTGAGGAGCTAATATCTAAGCATTCATCCCAACCATGAAAAATAAATAAATAGACAGATAATAAAAGGAAAGGGATGTCAAAAGATAATTAAAGTGAATATAAATATCGAATTTTAATGTGCGCCATACCTGGCTTTGCCTAAGCACACTCCTCAGTTTAGAGAAATATAAACAGGCATATCCAAACAAACACACTCACTGCCATGCAGCCGACTCTGACGCACAGGGACCAAATGGGACAGGGGAAACTGGCCTTGGGCGTATCCACGACGGTCACTCGTTTGGGGAGTGGAATGCCTCGTCTTTCTCCCACAGAACAGCTGTTGGGTTCAGACTGCTAACCTTCCCAGTTAGCTGCCCCAAAGAGACCCACTACACAAGCATACCAAAAAACCCAGACTTACTGCCATCCAGTTGATATCGACTCAGCACCCCTATGGGACAGGGTAGAACAGCCCCTGTGAGTTTCTGAAACTGTAATTCTTCCCAGGAGTAGAAAGCCCTGGTTTTCTCCTGCTGAGGGACTTGTGGTTTCAAACTACTGATCTCATAAATAGCAGCCCAATACATAACTAATACGCCACCTATACATTGATTGTAGCTATGATAATACTTCGTTCACCATCCATCAAGGATTAGGCTGCCCTGAGTTGATGCCTCTTGGGTTGGTCTGGGCTTCTGTATGGAAGTTTGAATGTGTTTGACCCAAATACTTTTATTTCACAGGGGAAAATAGTAATAATACGTTCTCTAAATGAGGCTGATTTAAGATTTTACTAAAGGTAAATAAACTTAAAAACAAAATACCCATGTAGCGTTTTAAGGAAGACTTAAATTAAACACTGCTAACAACAACGTCTTCAGGTCACGTCGCTCTCATTGGGAAGACCACAAACTTGATACACAAAGCAATTACTTTGAAATTCATTTTGATTTGAACCTTCCATGCATAACCCAAATCATACAATAATGATATCACTTGCAAAAGTCATTTTTGTTTGGGTTACAACCATTTCTTCAGACATCGTATAAAAATAAGCAATATTTTCCTCAAGCTGAAGTTTGTCGGTTCAAGTCACTGACAGAATGAAGTATGCATCCCAGTCTTCGAGATTTCTTTCTGACTCTGTTGTTACTGTGTTGCCAAATCTATGCCAAGGCACAACAACCCCGTAGAACAGAGTAGAACTGCCCCACCAGGTTCCCGGGGCTAACATCTTTATGTGTGAGTCCTGGTGCTTCAACAGCTGAGCACTTATCCACTAACCATAAAGGGCTGACGGTTTAAACCCAGCCAGCTGCAGGGCAGAAGGACCTAGGGGTTTATTCCCATAAAGATTACAGCTTACAAAACCCTATGGGGCTGTTCTATTCTATCACATGCAGTTCCTGTAAGTTGAAATCAACTTAGAGGCCCCTAACAACAACTAATCTTTAAAGGAGCAGATCGTCTGGTCTTTTCTCCCATGTAGCAGCTGGTGGATTTGAACCATCAACCTTTAGATTAACAGCCAAGCTTCAAATATGGCAACACCAGGAACCCTTCCTTCCTCTCTGGCACCCTAATTTTCTGAGTTCACAATGCTATTTTGTGGTATTTGTCATGGTGTTTGCTCCAGCAATGACTTCTGTTTCGATCCAGAGCCCAGAGCCATGGCTCTCTGTTCTCCTTAGAATCGAAGTGTCTATAGCACTCTCTCTGGTGGTGCAGTGGCTATGCATGGGGCTGCTAACCATAAAGTCAGTAGTTGAAAACCACCAGTAGCTCATAACCTCCCACTTCTCAGAAGAAAGATGATGCTTTCAACTCCCATAAAAAATTACAGTTTCAGAAATCCACAAGGGAAATTCCACCCTGTCCTATAAGGTCATTGTGAGTCAGAATCAACACGGTGGCAGTTTAGTATAGTATAGTATAGTATAGTATAGTATAGTATAGTATAGTGTAGTGTAGTGTAGTGTAGTATAGTATAGTATAGTATAGTATAGTATAGTATAGTATAGTATAGTATAGTATAGTGTAGTATAGTGTAGTATAGTAATCTCTTAAGTTACAGCTGGGATCCAGTTTGTGAAATAAAGGAAGTGCCATAAGTTCTTCATGGGCAAGGATCAGTAAATGATATGGTTTAAGAGACTCCCAATTTTAAGTTGCATTAAAGCTGGATATGCAGAACTATCTGAATTCAGAGTAGGGAGCAGCTCCCCAAAAGTGAGTGAACAAACTCTCTCTCCTTAGTTGACGGATAATTGTGGGGACCCTATTGCCTGAACCAAAACTTTACACATAAGGTCTATCAAAATGTTTTAATGGGAATTCGGATTTTATTTATACATATGAAATTTTGTAACACAGAATTAAGTATTGTCAAATATAACCTACTCTTTGATTGGAAAGAACAATAGCATGAGGACTTGCTACACCCATGCACAGTCATTTTTAGATTTAGCATATGAAGCTCCCTCCTTATAGAACGGAACAGGTGAAACTCAGAGCATTGAGCTCAAAGTTTAAATGTCTTAGCGCATCCATCCAGAGGAAGGATGCACGTGCTTCCAGGGTTCTTTTTGAAAGGCCCAGGGTCCCAGTAAACAGATGCCCAACACTGGGAAGTCTCTCACAGCTGCTTTTCTGAGAAGTTAGAAGGGAGACACACATCTCAAGCAACACAGCTGAGCAGTGTTTTGTTGTTTTGCTTTGAAAGCAGATTAAAGAGCTTACAAGAAGCAAGGAGGAAGTACAAAGACAGACAGATGAAAGGAGTTGGGAAAGGTCAGGATTCAATCAGACTTCTCTTTTTCCTAAAAGAATAAACTTGCCATTTCCTAGTAATGCCACAAAAAAAAAGGGGGGGGGTGGAGGTAAGAAAAATTAGTGCATTTAAAAACTTAAAAATCACTCAAATCGTTTCATGCACCACATCACATTTTCAGTGTAACACATGAAGGTACTGCGCACCTTACAGACGGTGAGACATGTCACCAGAACACGTGGGAAGCCGTACTGGCTCCCTTCCAGCATGCTTCTAGCACGTTGTCAACGATCAAGAAATTGATGTGTGTATGGATTGGGATAACAGTTGTATGAGCCCCTAATAAAATGTTTAAAAAAAAAAAAAAAGAAATCGCTGGTTTCATAACTGCACAATACACGAGGAGTTATTTTATTCAGACCGGAAATAAGCTTATTCTACCTGCGTACCTCTGATCAACAGAGAGTTGGGTACCTAGTGGGCCGCAGGGTGAGCCCACCGGCGTTCTTCAGGAGAAAGATGCGGCTCTGCTCCCATAAAGATTTCCAGCCGCGGGAAGCCAAAGGGGCAGTTCTTCTCCGCCAGAATTAACTCGATGGCAGTGAGTTTTCGTGTCTTACACCTCAGTGCCAAAGTAGGAAATTACAAGAAGCTCTAAAATCTAATTACAGGGAAGTTGGCAATAGTGAGGAATTTTCACAAGAAGAAAAATGACAGGTGCTAATTTTTTTGTTGCAGATAGACCCGAAGAAAGTCTTAATGGACTGAAGAGTTTTCTCTTAAGCACACACTCTTACTATTACCATCTTATCGACAGCTCTATCGTTAAATTAATTAAAAATACAAAAAGGAAAGGAAAAAATACAAAGTCTGCTGGAAATACTTAGAGCTTAGGAAGGCTGCTCCTTCTGTAAACAGAGAATTCAAATGTGTAGGTGACTGCTGCTGGCTTCATCACGAGGCCTGGCTAGGGTTTGCTCTATGCTCTTCCTCAGAGTGCTAATTATAGTCTATAGACCACACATGCAAATAGCCATATTAAACTCCTCCGATCAAATATTAAAGAAGAAACTGTATGGGGAAAAAACTTTTTAAAGAATGTTCTTATTAAATATGGGTTTTAGCTATATATCATATAAATATTTAAAAATAAAACATTGAGTGCTTTATAGGGAAATCTGTCTTTAGTAATCTCCTGATCTATTATCATCAACAGATGCTCCCTCTGGATGCAATCAGTGATGGCTCCCCCAAAGCTGATAAATGCAGTAATTAGGGTCACATGACCTTCAGCTTGTTCCTGCTTAAGAAAATAAAACAGATGGCCAACGATTAGCATTTGAATGAGCTCTGGAGGTCTTTTAGTTGAACAAGGTTTAGGATAAATGCACCAAACAGCCATGAATGCCCAATCTCCAACACACTTCAAGGCGGTACCTCAAGTGACTTTTTATATCCCTTCTGGTCTCCGCAAGGAGGTCTGCCTTCCCTTTTAAAGACCAACATTGTCCAGTAACCTGCTGTCATCACCCTGGTTAGACTCTGAACGCTACTACACGCATAATTTACCCAGCAGTCAGGTTACTAGAAGTGTCAGGAAGCAGCGATGATGCTTTTACTGCAATCCACTTAGAGGGGAAAATTTATTTGGCTTTAGATTGTGTTGACAGTATTTTCTAAGAACCAAAAACATCAAAGGGTTACTTTCTTTAAATATTTCTTCACTTTATACCAGTTACAATGAACTGGGCTCCCTGGAGTGGATGCCTTTTAGATATTTTAATGACAGATTTAAATGGTGACATTCCCAAGTTTCCTTCTGAAATTAATAATGAGATACTGTATTTAAGTTTATTATTTCATTCACTTTTAATTCATAAGCAAAATGGGTTATATTAATATCAAAATAAGATAAAGACCAGTGTACATCCTCTGGTCTAGCCAGACTTGCAAGGTAGAATTGGGATCATGATAGTGGGGGGGCGGAGGAAACATTTAGGAACTAGAGGAAAGTTTTATTTTTCATCATTGCTACATCGCACCCTGTCTGGCTCGTCTCCTCCCTGAGACCCCTCTGCAAGGGGATCTCCAGTGGCCTACAAATGGGCTTTGGGTCTCCACTCCACACTCCCCCCCTCATTCACTATGGTAAGATTTTTTGTTCTGATGATGTCTGATACCTGATCTCTTCGACACCTTGTGATTGCACAGGCCGGTGTGCTTCTTCCATGTGGGCTTTGTTGTTTCTGGATGGAACTAGATGGAACACAGGGAATCCAGGGCAGATGATCCCTTCAGGACCAGTGGTGTGAGTGGCCATACTGGGAGCATAGAGGGAGAGTGGGTTGGAAAGGGGGAACCGATTACAAGGATCTACATATGACCTCTTCCCTGGGGGACGGACAACAGAAAAGTGGGTGGAGGCAGACATCGGACAGGGAAAGATATGACAAAATAATAATTTATAAATTATCAAGGGCTCATGAGGGAGGGGAGAGCGGGGAGGGAGGGGAAAAAAAGAGGACCTGGTACCAGGGGCTTAAGTGGAGAGCAAATGTTTTGAGAATGATGAGGGCAATGAATGTACAAATATGCTTTACACAATTGATGTATGTATGGACTGTGATAAGAGTTGTATGAGCCCCTAATAAAACGATTAAAAATAAATAAATAAACTAAAAAAAAAAAGATAAAGACAACTAAAAAGCAGGAGTGCTAGTTGAAATATTTAGGTGCCTAGTAGCTTCATGCTGCACTGCTAACCAGAATGCCAGCAGGTTGAAACTACCAGCCGCTCAGTGGAGGAAAGAGGAGGCTTTCTGTTCCTGTAAACAGTTACCCACAGCAGCATTTTTACTCTGCCCTATAAGGTCATTATGAGTCGGCTTAAACCCAATGCCAGTGAGTTTGGTTTGGCTTGGTTTAGTGTTGAGCTGCTATTTCTTTGTCTTGTCATAAAATCTAAGATTAAAAAACATATCTATATATATTTTATATACATGGAGCACTTGGTAGAGAATGTCAAGGTAGATTAGAATTGTCCTATTTGACTGTTCTTTGTACATGGTATAGGCTTGGTTTAGTGTTGAGCTGCTATTTCTTTGTCTTGTCATAAAATCTAAGATTAAAAATAAATATATATATATATATTTTATATATATGGAGCACTTGGTAGAGAATGTCAAGGTGGATTAGAATTGTCCTATTTAACTGTTCTTTGTACATGGTATAGTGGTTACACAAGAAGCTGCTAACCTGAGGGTCAGCAGTTAGAAACCAAGAGGAGGAGGAAGTCAGGCTCTCTGCTCCCATATAGAATAACAGCCTCGGAAACAGCCTTGTACCTTGTCCTATAGGGTCACCAGGAGTCGGTATCAGTATCAACTCTACAGCAGTAAGTGTTGTTTTCTATATAGAGTAAAAATGATTTTATTCTTAGCTAAACACAGCCCTGAGGGAAGCAAAGAATGGTGTCTTAAGTCATACCCTCTATCCCGGAAGACTATCCCTGAAGAAAACAAAGAATGTGGCTTGGTTCTCAACCTCTACTAAATTCAAGATTTAATCCGACCTTAATCCTGTCCAGAGAACTCCCTGCAAAGTGAGCTTATCTCCACAGACAGAAGGACATCACATAGGGAATTGTAGTTGGTAGGGCCATATTAATTAACTACATCTTGGATCAAAGTAAAAGGCACATTGTTTGACTAGCTGAATATGGGCTATCATTTACACCACCATCAAAATGATGAAGCAAATAGCTAAGTATTGACAAAACCATTTTGAATTTCCTGATGTCTCAATTTCATAAAGTTGGGGCAACCCACTAGGTCACCTGACCTTTGAACCATGTAGGAACTGGTTCCCAGGAGTCATCCTGTCACCTGGTCAGCAGCTTCAGAGAGGCATTGTCATAGACACAGGGTTATTTTGTAATTGTTGACGTGTAGCCAATTTCTTGTATGGAATGATCAATGAGCATCCAGAATGGGAGCTGGGAGCGTATTTCAAGAAGTTCATAGAAAAAGGGAATTAAAAGATGATGGAGTTTTCCCATCAATTTTTTTAATCTCCCTCATACATATTTAGAGTAAGTTATTAATTTTTCAATTGGGCTTGAAAATGATATTCTGTGAAAAAAAAATCCTTCTGGCCACAAATTTGTTTATTATGACAATCCCAATATAATTTGCTATAAGAATGTTCCAAAGGCTCTCACATCATTGGAACATTTTTGTGAACTCACATACTTTTATCAAATAGAGAAAAGTAGTTAAGTTCCATAGACATAGACCAGCCTATATATTTAAGTACAATTTCTCTCTGGCTACTAATGTCATCTCTCCAAATAGATAAAACTGTTAGTAAACCCCAAGGGGCAACCAGTTTAGTCTGTGTTAAGTCTCTGAATTCTTAATAGACAATAGAAAGAATAGCAATGTTTAATACAAGCCAATGAAGTACTGGAAGCAATTCCAAGTCCAGGCCAAGGAATTTGGAAGACAGAAGAGTTATGTATCTGTGCCACTGTGAGATATAGTCACCTAAGAAGGCCATCCTGGCCAAATGTGATGTATAATAGTTCTGGCCTCTTTGCCTGTGGCTATCAGCATATTTGGGGGGGGAGTTCTCTACTATGGTAACTTGACAATGCTAATGTGGGATAAGTCTCTAATTTAGTAGAGCATGTGCACCAAGTCACACCCTTTGTCTCCTGGGGGTATGGTCAGCTGAAAGACAAAGCCACACCTCAAAGCCATTACGATGTGGATAAGAGTCCTCTTGAACACAGAGAGAAAACACAGAACTTCAGGCAGAGCAAGGCTGAGATCTCTGTCTGCAGTGGTAGAGGCTGAGACCACAGGCACCAGAGACTGTGGCACAGAGACTAAGGGACGGAGCAAAGGTCCTAGAGACCAGAGCCAAAGAAAAGAAACCATAAGATAGAACAGAGGAGCAGGACTGCTCCTGTGGGACTGTGAGACAGAGCGACAGGAGGTCCTTCCGGTCCATGCAGGTAGTGCCCAAGGGACCACGTGTTTGATAGGCTGCTGACCAGAGAGGGACTTGGCTGCTCGTTGTGAAGTGTTGTTGTGGACCAATGGCTGTCTCCTGACTGCTCACTGATTCTGACTTGGGTAACCTATTCATATCCCTAATAAACCCCCGTAATTGGGAGTTTTGCCTGTGAGTTTTATGTAACCATCATAATAAATTATTAAACCTAGCGTAGCAGTAGAGTGGGGTGGGAGGAATGATGGTGTCAGAATAGGTAATGAAGGATGGGGAATGGAGGTATTTAAGACCCCTGCCTCTTGCAATCGGGAAGCCAGAGGAGGTCAGATATGGGCCCCCTCCATGGTGTTTTCACATGTACTAAGCCTCTCTATTCAAAAAGTCAAAAGACTGCCACGTGTTCACAATGCATAGTGTTAACATACAAAGAGATCATTGGCTGTATTTTGAACTGTAAACATTATTTGACAAGCATACAACTCACACTGTAAGATTGAAATATGGATAGAAAAACACATAAAGACACAGACGTCGGTCTATGACTTATGTAGTGTTTGCCTTTTTATTTTCAACTCTTCACTAACTATGAAGCGTTGGGGAGAGAGAAGTAAGCAAATAAAGCAAATATTCTAAAGCAACATAAGTCACAAAACATTTAATTGTATGGCACGACACCTGATTCACAGTTTGTTATGACACATGGTTTTTCAACTCCTGCCTTTATGTTACTAAAGGCCTGCAAGAGATTAGTTCAGGAGAAGTAGGTAGTTTTACTTTCTTCAACAGAAATGAACCAGTATCTGTGCCCCAAAGCCAACTTCTTGTTCTCTGTCCATTGACAAAAATATATCCCAAACACCAGCATGCATATCTACTATCTATTTAAAACACCTAGATCTCAATTTAGTAAATATGTATCATTTAGGGTATAGTCTGTTTTCCTCTCTCCTCTAATGATTTTACATTCTTAGGTGAATGGAGAAATATAGTAACTCTTATGTTAATTTAGAGAAACTGAAAAACAAGAAAGCCAATGCTCTGAGTAATACAAAGTTCTTACTTAAGTAGAATATAAAAGAAAGAAGGCTTTTTAAATCTTTGAGCTCCTTCTTATAGAGGAAGGAAAGACATTTAAGATTTTTAAATCCTCCAAACTACCCAAATAAGATGTAAGGCCCACGTTGAAGTCACGGGAGTCTTTCCCGAGAGAGATCTGCAAAAAGAGCAGCTGCTCTAGTCTCTAGAAAGACATTCTTCCTTTCAGATGAATGCAGAAAAAAATAAAAATGATCTGATCAGTGAAATAAATCCACAGAACTGGCTTTAGAAGCAGGGCGCTAGAATGAAAGGAAAACACATCCAAGGGGTTGTTTTTCATTTTGTTTGTAGCTATTCGATACGACGCGCATTAGTCAAGAAGAAAAGAACCGGTGAGAAGATTGTTTTTCCCCTAGGAAAAGGTCGGTCCTATGCCTGTTCATGAGGATGTCTCCATGGGTGGTGTTTTTCCATTTGTCCTCTGTGGCATCAGCAAGCCTGCTTCCTCAGAAGCTCAGACGCTGTCAAAGTCAAGGAGCCATTCTGGAAACAAGTATTCTCCTCAGGTCAGGTGAGGCGATGAAAATGATGGCAACTTTGTCCCCTTCATGTCAACCTTCTGCCTACCTCTCCCATCCCAAATCAGCCAGGAGCAAATGCCTGATTGCACCACTGGCAACAGGGGACACAGGAGACAGTCAGCCCTTCCGAGGCTTCAGACTTCAGACAGCTGCCCCGAAGGAAGCTGGCCAAGGGCTCACTGGTCTTTCCGGTTTGAAAGGCGGTCCTAGCAGCTTTGCAGTGCCCTTACAGCTGCAAACAGATAACTGAGCGTATTATAAACCTTTCCCCAAACCACGAGTTATTGCTACCATAATGCCAGGGAAACCATTAGAATTCTACATATGTTTTACTCTACAAATAAATAGAAAGACAAATCATTTTTTTCATGTCCTTATGTTTTCAAATTCTCCAAGCTGGTTTTTTTAATTACCTCTCTACGCTGCTCTTTTTAATGATCATGTCTTTGATAAGCATCTAAAGTCACTTCCGATGCACAGCAACGCTGTGTCCAACAGAGCAGAAGGCAGCCGGCCTGCGCCATCCCAACAACGGCTGCTGGGGTTCAGCCCATCGTTGCAGCCCAGGTGTGACGACATCCTCATGTTTGCTGACCTACTTCTTTCCCAGGGACTTGTCTTTCCTGATAATGTTCCTCTCGTGTCCAATGCACAAGAAACAAATTTGTAAGAATGGGACAAGGTTTAAAACCCTTAAAAACCTTCCTTCTAATGTAGGCATGGGGTATTGCTGGAATTTCATACCTATAAGAAGGGCATACATGGGTTCAATAATTCTGGAAGCACTCACAAGGATAAATTAGGTACCCCAAATGAGTATGTTTTACAATAAATTCCATTTCTATAAACTCATGTTCAGTACAATATTAGCAGTGACCATAGGATTTGAGTAGTAATATGGTTCTCAAGTGCTGCTCCTAGTCTGAGATATTGGAAATGGTCTGAATGTCTCACAATGGGTCAAAGGTGAATTAAATTATGGAATATCCATTAGATGTAATATTGCACATCCATTAACACCACACCTCCAATTAACTGGAAGCTATAAGATGCAAAATTTACCTTAAATTTTCTGAAAACAAAGTAGAACAAAACAAGGAAAGAAATACACCTGTTACTACTACTGTTAGTAGTAGTGATAATAAAGAAAATGAAAAATAATAAGGCAAAAAGGCAAAAAGTATAGTCTAAAATGTAGGTAAAATTCCCTGTAAAGTTTACAGATGTAGGTTACCTATCTACTCTTTACTCTGATTTCCTTTTAAAAGAAGTTTTAGGGAATTAAAAAAATCATCAATTCTAAGCTCTATGATACTATGATTCACAATATCTGAAATATAGTTTATTTACAACTAAGACAAAATATATACTTCTAATTTGACTATGATATTATTTAATTTTAGTTCAAAAGTTTAATGTGAAAATACACATCATATAATTGATGAAATACTGTAACATTATCTTCAATATCCAAATGGATATATTCCTATTTTTTGCTTTTATCTAGCAATACTAGTCATTTTGCTCAGTTATTATTATTAAAGGGAAAAAAGATATATTATGAGGAAAACACTCTCCCCATCCCCTGAAAAACAAACCCAAACTAATTCAAGTTGAAAAATAAAAGAAAAATTTTCCAATAGAATATACTCTATGTTAAGACTCAATTGTTTCTGGAAAACCAATGCATTTAAAAAATCAAACAATAATCAAAAGTAAGAATTGTCATTTAGATAATGGATTGCCAAACGTAAAAAGGAGTTTTCATTCTCAGTTCTGTGAATGAGGAAACAAACAAAAAAATTAAACTCACTGCCACTGGATTAATTCTGACTCAAATGTAACACCAAATACTGACTTGCACATGTCAAAAGCAGGAGACAATGGGGGAAGTTTAAACATTTTTACATTTCTATGTACATAGTATATATTTAGTTGATAAATTTACTTTACAACGTGTAAATCATCCTAACTTAACACATTTGACCAGACACACTCAAAGTACTTTATCTTTATACTCCCACAAAAGGCACTCTCTCTACAGGAGTGGAGTAGATGATTAGAAAGGTTTTTTTCTGTATTATACTTCCAGCTACATTTTATTTATCAAAATATTTTCCATGTTTTATTACAGTTTTCTTTCTTTTTGAAAAGTAGTCAAAACAAGATGAGGTTTCAAAATGTCATATTGAACATACTAACCATCAAACTAAAATCTAAAAGGAGAAAATATAAAGTTAATGATTTCAAACTTAAGCCCCAGCACAGAAAACGTTCTGATTCAGCGTGAGATTTGTCAAAATCTCAACCTATGTGTAATTTTTATCTGACAAGTGGGTGGACTGGGAAAATGGCAGGGAAAGAGGAGTAGTCAAAATTTTAAAAATATATATTTT
>NW_022103899.1:35337645-35351484 GCF_000313985.2 Echinops telfairi | reverse complement strand
TAGAAGCCACAGAAGCCCGCATTGCGTTCAAGGTTTAGTGTTTTATTTTGTTTGAAAATCTGAATACTTGTTCTAAAGAAGAAAATAGAAGGAATAAAGAAAACCCAATTCTGTTAGCGTGAGTTCTCTAAAAGGCTGCTATTAGCCTAAATTCAGTGAAGCTGGTTTTATGTGGCCCACAAAAACCCATTCATAAGAAAACCGAATGAAAGGAATAGTATCTAAAAACTCCACTAATTGCTTGAAATTTACAGTGTCTGTTATTTTCTAATCTTATTCCTCCTGAGCTATTCAATATGATCACCAAATTGTGGAATTCAAATGTTTGCCCACAAATGGAGGTCATTTTAATGTCAGATAACATGACAAAGAAGTCATTCTTTCAAGGTGTGTGACTGCTGCATGAATGAATTAGAATAGAACTTTGTTATTTGATTTTTTTAAAAGTTAGTAAGACAGGCGAAATACATACTTATTTATCAAAGAAATCATATAAAGCCCCCAAACAAACACAACTGTATTTACAAGTTGCAAGTCTACATGAACTATGTCCAGTGCTTCTAAGTCTCAGTTTTCTATCAGATTCTGCAAGAGTACTATCACTCCGCTCTCGATTGGCCTCAAATGTCTTCAGTTCATTTCATAGTTCATTCATAATCACATAAGGAAACCCACCACCAACCTTGACTCCAGCTCGCAGTTAGAAGACGCCTTCGATCAGAGCAACAGAATCTGAAAGAAACAAAAAACAACTCTGCAATTACAGGTGTTAAATCAATGAGCTAGCCTTATGTGGGGTAGTGATGCCAGGACAAGTTCAGTGAACTCTTGTGTCGCATGCCATAAAATGTACCTGCTGGCTTGTTGTTAAACTACCTTCAAAGAGTGTCTGAGCCATCCCCTGACGCATGGCTGCGACAGGTACAGGAACAGCCTTTGTGATTTCTAGGGTCTCCATGGACTGATGTCCAGAAATATATGCCCAGTCTTTCTGGTTAGTCTGTCTTCATCTGGAAGCTGCAGTAAAATCTGTTTGGCAACATAGTAACATGCAAGCCCCGACTGGCAGATGTCATCCTAACCTACAAGCCTTCACTGTCAGATGGATGGGGCTATGCAAGCGGTGCATTGGCCAGGAACTGGAGTAGTTCGCCTGCACAGAGGGCAAGAATTCCACCAGCAAGCACGAACACTCTTTACCAATAGATGTGGGTTACTCACTCCCACGGAGTCCATCCAACACATAACAACCCCATATGGGAGTTATAGATAATAATACTTAAATTTATTTGCCAAGGTTTGTTTTACCTTAAAAAGTTAAGTTATTAATGTCAAAATATTCAACTAATGTTTAAGAAAAATCTTTTAAAAAATTAAGATCCAAATAAGAGCTGGACTTTAAAATTTATTGCATTGTTTTTGAGTTTCATCTCTCATTCTCATCCTTTTCTTTGAAATTTACTCACTGAAGAACTTCTTTATCCTCCCATTCTGAATTCTGTTGTTTATATTCCTATGTTTTCTCTAAAGGTATGAACTAAAGTCTCCCAGGTATAACTAGATTCTTTTTTTTAATCGTTTTATTGGGAGCTCTTACAGCTATCATAACATCCCATAGTTTAATCACATCAAGCAGTATTGTACAACTGCTACCACAATCAGTTTCAAAACATTTTTCTTTCTTCTTGAACCCTGTGATATCAGCTCCCCTTTATCCTCCCCCTCCCCACCAGGAACCCTTATGTATTCATTTATTTATTTGTTAACTTTGCCGTATCTTACACCATCCACTGTATTCATTCACATACAATTCTGTTGCTCAATCCCCTGGAGTGGAGTTATGAAGTCATTAATGCTATCAGGTCTTCCTTTCCCCCTGCCCCGCTCTCTTCCTGTACCGTAATTCTGATGTTTGGGGTTGGAAGGGGATTCGAGGGTAGACAGTTTGACAACTTTACTGGCTTAGGATGTTCTTGGAAACTGACTAAGCTCGGTATCCACAGTCAAGAAAAGATAAGGGTCCTGCTCTGGATCTCCGACCCGGTCTAGATTTCTTGCCTGTTCACGGGTCTCCCTGCTCATGGGTCTCAGGCCTGCTCCAGATCTCTGGGCTGCTCTAAATCTCAAGCCAGCAGCCACATTCTCTTGATTTTCTAATCTTTAGTTCCACACTGTCTGCTATCTTGCATATATCAGTGCAAGCACACTGAACCTCGCCTCCATAATTTCATGTGTTGATGAAAAATTGGCACTGCTTGCTATAGAGCACCAGGTGGAGAGACTGTCCAGGCTGGGGAGGCACCTAGTGCAGGGGCACCTCCAGTGTCACCAGCAGCAGCCACCAGCGACCCTGCTGCCTATTTGGCAAATTTTACGAAAAACATATAGCTGATGTCAAAATCAGTTCCTATTCTCGTCAGTCATTTATGTGTATTTAGAGGAGAGCCATCCTCATTCCTATATTTTAAAACATTCAACGCACCCTCCCCCTCAAAAAACCCTTTTCACAAGGTTTTCTGTGGACGAAATATAAAGCTTTCTACAAGATTTATAGTCTCAGAAACCCTATCTACTGTGTCTGTGAGTTGGAATCCATTTGCTCGCAGTCTGTTTTGGGTACTTAATGTACCGGTATTTCTTTTTGAAAAATGACTAGTGAAAATAATGAAATGGGTGCATAAAGGTCCTTAATATGATTTAATGATCACCAGAGATTCTGTTGAACGTTTAGTTCATGATCAATAATCAGCAGTCAGAAGATTCAAACACCTCACCCTCAGTGCCATCAAGTCACTTCTGACTCATACAAACATCAAAGACGACCGTTCCAGTTGTGACCTATCCAGCGACGAAGCCCCGGCGGTGCTGTGTCAAAGTGCTCATCTGCTAAGCACAAACACCAACAGGTCCAACCCACCAGTTGTTCCTTGGGAGAAAAATATCACAGCCAGCTTCCCTTAAAAGTAGTCTGGAAAACCAGCTAGGGCAGTTCTGCTCTGTCCGGTAGGTTCCCTGTTGGGTCACCCTGGATTCTACTGGTCATTTACACCTAAGCCTTACTCTGGGAACACTATGAACTTGTTTTTTTGTCAGCATTTTAGGAAAACACAGCAACCAACATTTGTTGGACACGACCTAATGTACCAGCTCAAAGTCATTCTCATACATGAGTCCACATCCCTTTTAAGGCTGTCACATTTTAGCAAAGCAGGAGTTGGGGAACTATTTGTGATATAAATGTGGAAAATGCACGAAATCAATGTGGAAGGCATATTTCCCTTAAGTTCAAAGCATTTGGTTTGGAGGTCACAGTTTACATGGGGAACCCTAACTCCATCTTCAATTCAGTCTTCATTGAGTTCATTCTGACCAGACATTGGCAATGTAAAAAGATGTGAGTTCAAGCAGAATGAGTTGAAAAGTAGTTGTGACTCCCCTGGCCAACCCCTAGGAGCCCTGATGATGCCAGGGGCTAGGGGTCAAGATAGTCACTCTGCAGGACAAAGGTGAGGCTGTCCATTCCCATAAAGTTTTACAGTCTCTGAATCCCTATATGGGGTCACTATGAGTTAGAATCCACTTAATGGCAGTGGGTTAGGTTTGAGGGCTAGCCAACCCAGAGAGAGGCAGTTTGGGTCTTAGGCACTTGCATGGGCATGCATGCCCTTAGAGAAATTGGGGTGTCAGAACCACTAGGCCATGCATTGTCATACCTGTGACCAAATTGGATGAAGGACCTGCCTTAGAGCTTAAATCCTGAGCACCTTGTTTACAGAAGACTGTGGATGACAGGGCAGGAGCCCTGGTGGTGTGTAGTACTTATGTGGTGGGCTGCGATCCACAAGGTCCACAGTTTGAAACCACAAACAACCCCTTGGGCAAAAGACAGGACTCTCTACTTCCATAAACAGTTACAGTGCCAGAAACTCACAGGGACAGTTCTACCCTGCCCTATAGGGTTGCTGTGAGTCAGCAATCAACTCAATGGCAGGATGATCAGAGTATCAGGATTGGAGGAAGACTTATTAGTAACTCGTACATGGATCAAGAGGCAGTTGTGCTAACAGAACAAGGAATTTAAAGTGGTTTAAAATCAGGAAACGTGCGCATCAGGTATCCTCTCACCATACTTATTCCATCTGTATAAACCAGAGAAAACTGGATTCTATGAAGAAGACTATGGTATCAGGATTAGAGGGAGGCTTAATATGACACAACCTTGTTTGCTGAAAATAAGGTAGATTTGAAGCACTTGTTCATGAGAGATCAAGGATTTCAGTCTTTGGTATAGACAACAACTCAATGCAAAGAAAACAAACATCAACAAACTGAACCAAAAGTATGTTTAGGATTTCGTCTTGCTTGGATCCATAATCAATGTTCATAGAAGCAGCAGTCAGAAGATCAAATGATGCATTCCATCGGGTAATTCTGCTGTCCAAGAACGCTTCAACGTGTGGAAGAGTAAGGACGTTACTTTGAGGACTAAAATGACCCGACCAGCTTCATGGTATTTTCCATTGCCTCGTACGTACGCTTGTGAAAGTTGAACACTGGATAAGGAAGACTGAAGAAGAACCGATGCATTCGAATTAAGATGCTTGGGAAGAATATTGAAAAAGCAAATGAATTTGTTGTGGAAGAAGTATAGCAAAAATACTCGAAGCCAAGGTTGGCAAGACTTCTTCTCACATACTTTGGACGTTATCAACAGAGACCAATGCCTGAAAAAAATTACATGCATGGAAAATTAGATGGACAGTGTGGGAAAGCCCTCAACAGGGCTGATGGACGTAACAATTGTGAATATGGTGCAAGACTGGCGGTACTTCATTCTGTGGTACATAGGGTTGATAGGACCCAGCAGTGCCTAACAACAATCAATATGGATGGCATATTTATACATTTGTAGAGTTCCTGGTAGATTAAACCTCCATTAATCCCTTCCAACATTTAAATAGGGATGAGAGCAGTCTTGTCCTCAGGCAGACGGGAATATTCCAGTGAATTTATTCACTGGAAATGGAATATAATGAGATGGTGGATATAATCCACCATGTCCAGCCAGCCCTGTGGGAGGGCGATCTCTCTTCAGGGCTTCCCTGGGTGTGTCCTTTGTGAAAATTATCTTACTGGGGGTGGTGCTGGGGTCACGTAGACAAGTGCCACACCCAAAATGACTTGGTCAGAAGGCCCTGCACCAATTTTGCCTAATGTAATGTATGTGTCCCAATCATGTGTCCCCACTTCTGTAATCCCACCTGTAACCGTGATGAATTGATCTGTTACCAATCATGAATTTGGCTACCAATCATGAACTGTGGCATAGCACACAGTTACGTTTGTGTGCTGTGCCTTAGTTAAGTCATTGTGTAGCTATGTTGCTATGCATAAGGTCCAAAGTTCAAAATCACCAGTCACCCCAAAGGAGAAAGATGAAGTTTTTGACTCCTGTAAAGAGTTACCCTCTGTTCTATAGGGTTGCTATGAGTCAGAATCAACTCAATGGCAGTGAGTTAGTTTGGTGGCTATGAACCCTTGGACACCATGATGACTTTGTGTTAGTGGGCTCCCTCACTGAGAAGATGTGTCTTCTTTGTCTTTGTCGCACTTAAGACAATAAATATTCTCCTTAAATTATATTTTCAATTAGAGTCTCTTTTGTATCCTGATGGGACTTTCTACTCTCATAAAGAGTTACGGTCTCAGAAATTCACAGAAGAAGTTCTACCTTATTCTATAGAGTCACTTTTAATTGGCATCAAGTTGACAGAAGTGAGTAAGTTTGTACCCTACATCAGATACTAGAGTGAATCCTATAAGCTTTTCTTATCTACAATAATGTTGGTATCCCCAACCAGCACCCTTTCCCAGTTCCATATTTCCCCTGAGACAGTGATGCATTAATCTGCTGCCAGTCATGATTTTGTGACAAATTGCCTTTCCTTTCTATGTTCTATAAATAGCCAGGTGGCCATGAATCCTTTGGGTATCATTATGGTCTCATGCTGATGCGTACCTTCATATGGATAATTTCTCTTTGTCTTGTCTTTGTCCTCTGTAATAGTTACAAAATTTATGTCAACTTGAAGATATACAAGTATAGGGGCGGAGACTAGCCTGTCAATCAGGTCACAGCCTGATAGTGCCTCCTTTTGATCATGACCTTATAAGGAGGGTCCTGAAAGCCCCCTCCTCTCTGCCTTCTAAACTTTGCTGCTGGTGAGCCACACTGGGACCTGCCAGAGCCCTGCAGATGCGTCCACGGCCCCGTTGGATCCATAGGACTTTGTATCCACCGGCCTGTGATATTCCCGCATTCTGCATCATTGCATGTGGCTTTGTGCGTCTGACGAGGGACTTATGAACTAGTATCAGACTTATGGACTTGAGTTGGACTGGGCTGGGATGTTTTCTTGATATACAATGACTCCTTGATATAAAGCTATTTCTTAGACATGTATGAGTGTCACTGGATTTGTTTCTCTGGTCAATCTGGCCCAATACCTCCTCTTTTAAGACTTAATCAGGAACACTAATGGTTAGACATTGAACTACTAACCACAGTGTGAGCAGTTTGAAACCACCAGCTGCTCTAGGGAAGAAAGAAAAGGCTTGCTACCCCCATAAAGAGTTATAGTCTTGGATCCCCCCAGGAGCAGTTCTACTCTATCCTAAGGGTTACTATGAGTCAGAATCAATTCCATGGCAATGGGTGAGAGCATATTGTTAATCATCAGTCAGCATCCTCTGAGGAGATAAAAAAGTATTGGAAAAGATCTTGATTCAGCTCTCATAGAAGAAAAATGAGATGTTGTTATTGCAGACTCTTGCATGTTACCGAGCACAAAAGCCCAGCTTAACAATTCTTGAACCATAATGAATGATGAGTTGCAGGATGATATGAACACTCTCCGCTCAAATGGGTCAGGAAAAAGAATTGTTTGCTAGTTGCCTGGAGCCAGGAAAAGACTGCACAGAGCAGCATACTGGTTTGCAAACCAAGTTTACAACTGGACCACAATAGCATCATGCTAAGAGCTTTTTGGTATATTATATCAACACCTGATATGTTTCATATTTTAAATATATAGGATTTCTAGCTTCTCCATGTGTTCCCAAATTCATAATACTATAATAAAACGCAAAAGAAAAGTGTGTGATTCTTGAAAAATTCAGTCTTACAATTCATGAACCAGCCCGGTTCTTTATGGGTTCCAGGTGATAAGGAAGACGTTTGAACGTGCTCCTTCCCCAGGCCATCTCTAAACAAGGCATCTTCATTTTGGTTTGGGTAAAATAAAACCTCTTTAAAGATACTCTAGTTAATTTTAGCTAAGCAAACATCATATTTGAGCCCATAGGCTTGCCAAGATATAAAGAGCTCAGAACATCATTAAGTAGGTTATTCATGAATGAAGGCTTTGTCAAATTTAAAGAAACAGTTGAAAATTTATTTTTTGGAGGATTATTTTTTTAAGTCCAATCTTTAGTCTGCCTTGAAAACCTTCAACGTAAAGGAAATTCTGCGAGGAAGAGTAGTGCTCCGTGAACTTGGTGGGCTCCTGCTCCGGGGTTTTGTTTGTCTTCTTACCCAGAGGGCAGCACTGCCTTTTAGCAGCTCTTTTGTAAAAGGCTGCCTGGACTTTTTTTTTCCTCCTCTCACCAGCTAACCTGTTATTAAGCAAATAGGCATAGAATAGGAAAGACTAATGTCGCCCTGAGGCTCAGTCCTCATTGTGAACATCTGCCATTTCAAACACACAGGTCAAGAATTTCTGTGCAGTGTTGCTCTAAACCTAACCCCAACTCTTTAAACACCATCCTTTTCAATAGGGTTCAACAGCAGCCTCCAGGCAGCTCGCCTTATCAACCGAGTACAACTGCCACTTTTTCATGCTCTATATCTCCACACCTGAAAGTTAGAAAACTCATCTGAAGAGTTAATTTTGCAAACTTTCTCTTTTTGTTCCCAATGAAGATGATCTCATACTTATATATTACATTTTAGATGTGATGATTAGATAAAAATGATAAGTTCTATATCAAACGGAAGCTCGATATCTCACAAGAATTAAGGTTAAAAATCACTGATATATTTTAGCCATTATCAAGGTGGAATGTTATTTGAAAGGACATTCTTACACCTCTTTCTCTAATTCTACCCTCTTAAAAGTAGCCCACAATGGTTAAGCTCTTAGCTGCTAACTTAGAGGTCAGTGGTTCAAACCCACTAAAGGCTCCCAATGAGAAAAGCCCTAGAGATAAGCTGCTGTGAGGGTGGCCGCCTAGGACATTCTGTGGGGTGTCCACTGTGGGGTGTCCACTGTGTCCCATAGATTTCTCTATGAATGAAATCTACATGAGGGGACACATGGGACACAAGGTTCTTAAAATTATACATTAACTGCTTCATCTTATATTTCCAGAAAGAGATATAGGACATTTTCCAGTTGCAAGACATAAATTAATTCGATTCTTTAAAGTACATTGAAAGGTTTCTTATTTTGTGTGGGAAACAAAGATTTCTCCCAAGTTGTCTCCTCCAAATATATGCCAAACTTAGCTGCTTGCTACACGTCGCAAATGACTACACACTTGGGGGGCAACAGAAGTAGGTCAGGGGTTATTCTCCCTAAGGGTTGTCAGCCATCCAGAGCAAGCAGACACCGCTGTTTATCCCCCAACAAGTAGGGCCCACTCCCTTCTGATAAGGGTAGTAGTATATTGTTTCCCTGAAGGAGATCCCAGGGAGGTCAAACCCACTCAAGGGCGACCAAGGTTAGGCCGCTGCCATGAATCTTGGGTCTGCCTATCTTGTCACATGTATACCTCTAGTCCTTCCCCTTCCTATGTGCACACCCCTAGCTCATCCCCTTCCTGTCACGTTTATGTCTATGGTACATCCCCTTCTGTTGGGAGCCGGTGGCCATTAAGGCCTTAGCCTCAGCCTGAGCCGAACTTGGCTGCTTCCTAGTCTTTCATTTGCAAAACCTGTGGGGCCCTGCCTAAATTCCTGCCTCCTTGTTCCTAGCTACTTGCTCTGTAGCACGGGCAGTTGTAAAGTTGACCTTTTCACCCATTGGTTAATAATGCCAGGCGCTCATTGGACTAAGATGGACTTTGCTTTACACCTGATGGACCTTAATCTGCATGCAGGACGTCTTTGAGAACTAGCGCGCGCCCTTTTACCTGCAGCTGATTGGTTAACGTTCTTATGCTTCATTAATGTACCTGTTGGATTGGATGCTGTGTCGCACATCTTATTAAAATATGCACCTCCCAGTTCCCCCTTTTTTATACCCCAGCTTTGCCCAAATAAATGAGTTTGATCAGAGTTTTGTCTTGCTCCACGTCTCCGTGTCTTTTTCTCCATCCAGGTTCGTTTTTCCCCTGCAGGGCCTTGCTCCTGTGTCCCGCAGGCCGGGACCCAACACCCTTCCTATGATGTGTATGCCTATTGTACTGCCCCTTCCTGTGACGTGCGGTTACCTGTAATCACGCACCCCCCTAAGTAGATATAAGCCTTGGTTAGCAATAGACAGAGTTCTCCGCCCCACCTCACCTCGGCCCACCTGGCTGGTAAGATCATGGCCATCCCGGAGGTGAGCATGCTACCATGAAATTTGTCTGACTTATTTATTTTACCCCCTCTCCTATCTCTCTCATTCTCTGTGATGTGATTATAATATTTATATTTCTCAACCGTACAATTGCGCTTACTGAACCTGTGATTAGTTGTGGGGGTTGGCCTTTCCCCCTACAATTTTGTTTTTAATCTTTAACCATTTTAAAGCCAAAGAGCAGTTTTGAGAAAGCATAATTTAATATTGTAGGGACCCACAGTTCCTTGTCATCGAAGAACTTACAAAGGAGTGGGACAGCAGGGATGGTGAATAAAACAAAAGACAACTCTCGGTGATGCAAAGACGATGCCTGAATCATTAAATTCATAATGCCAGCAAACAGGTTATAGGGAAACAAAGATATGAAAATAATTCAGAAAGGAGGTGGCAATTGAGTTTGGCCTATGAAGGAGGTAGAAGGTTTTGAAAGGCGGCAATGGGGGGGCAAGGAGACCCACTCAAAGGACAAGCACAGCAGAAGCAAAGTCTCAGCAGAAGCACAGCTCAGGGCACGTGTGGAGAAAGACCTGTCCTCCTACCTGGCTAGAATGTAGCACACATGGAGAGGAACAGTGGGGGACAGGGGAAGCAAGACAAAGTTTGTATAGGAAACAACAACCTTAAATGCCCTTTCGAATAGCCTAAAGTCTGTTGTATTGCATTGACTTGTGTGTTGCTATGAGCTGGAATGGACTGTTTGGTTTTTTGTTTGGCTTGGTTTGATTTGGTTTGGTTTTTTGTTTGGCTCCGTTTGGTTTGTTTGGTGTGTGTTGCTGTGATGCTGGTATATATCAAACACCAGCAGGGACACTTAGGGTGGACAGCTTTCAGCAATACAATGTTCAGGCTAATACAATGAAGAAGGAGTTGGTGATCTACCTATAAAAAACTGATCAGTGACAATCTGGCAAATAGCAGTGGAACACTGTCCCCTATAAACACTCCAAAAGCTCAGTGCTGACTCATGGGGACTATGAAGAGGGTAGAACTGCTGTGGGTAAGTTTTTGAAACTGTATAGAGTAGAAAGACTGGTCTATCTTTCTTGGAGTGACTGGTGGTTTCAAACCACTAACCTTGCAACTAGCAGCCTACTGGGTAACTAATAAACCACCAGGGCCAAGGAATGAGCCCCTCAGATAAGGAACCCAAAACCAATTCACTGTCATCAAGTCGACTGCAACTCCAAGTGATCCTTTGTAGGGTGTCCAAGACAGTCAATCTTCATAGGCACGGTGTCTCCACTTTCTCCTGCGGAGCAGCTGCGGGGTTTGAACTGCCAACTTGCAATTGGTATTCCAAGCTTTACACCCAGTGCCACCAGGGCTCCTTTTGATAGGAAGGCTTTCCAAATAAGCTGGACAGGAGCTGTCTTCTAAAAGGAGAACGGGCATGAATGACTTGGATGAGGTAAAATTTTAGGGAACTTTCATTTGCTGTTATGGCATGGCTCAAAATGAGAAGAAACAGCTGCATTAAAAACCATTATGTGAAATATCTGAAGTCTGAATCAAAGAAAGCTGAAAATGGTCAAAAATGACACAGACCACCTACAGATCAATATCCTAGGCATTAGTGACCTAAATGGACTTGCACTGCCATTTTGACTTGGACCCTCTGGCCCAGTACACCTAGAAGGACAAACTGAAGAGGTGGAGGCCTACTCATCAGTAAAAAAAAAAAAGAAAAAGAAAATCTAGTCTGAAGTACAATCCATAGTATAGTGATAACTTAATATTCATACACTTACACAGTGGACTAGCTACTAAGACTATTATTCAAGCTTACATGTTAACCACTAATGCCAAACACCAAACCCACAAAGTGCCAGGAAGTTGATTCTGACTTTTTATCAAAAACATAACCAGCCTATATAGATGTGGACCTCACCACATGGGATGCACAGGAACCAATCCGATCACATACCGACGGAAAGAAATGAGGGAGACCCACACTATTATGAGTCAGAACCAGGCCAAGAGCTAACTACTGAACAGGTCATCAACTGATCATATGCCAGCTCACACTGAAGGTGAAGAAAACTAACACAAGTCCATGGCAGTCACTGTTGGACTTTGAGTAGATTTCATCTGAATCAGAGATTATCCAAATCCTGGACTTGATGCATTAAACACGAATGACTGAAAGCCAGATATGCTGTGGGATAGCCTTGGAATTATGGTCTTGGAGAAGAATATTGAATATGTCAAACTTCCAGAAGAATGAGAAATCTCTATTGGAAGAGGTACAGCCAGAATGCTCTTTAGAAGGCAAGGTGAGACTTAATCTCAAATTTTAGAGGTGTTACCAGTAGAGACAAACCCCTGGGTTAGGAAGTCCTGATTAGTAAAGGAGATCATGGTCAATGAAAAGTGAAAGAGTACAAAGGGATGGATTGCGATAGTGGCTGCAGCAATGGGCTCAAACACAGTAGAGGGTGGTACAGTTCTGTTGCACATCGGACCCGCGTGAGTCAGAACCCATTGGAGAGGGCCTCACCACAATTCCGTAGGCCATCAAGTCAAACCTGGGCTGGTTTTAAATTCAAGAATAACATAATTAGGAAACATCATTTGGCAACTGTATAATGACTGAATTAGAGGTAATGAGCGATTAAAGGAGAAAAAACCATTTTGATGACTCCCTCTGAAGTTCAAGTGGGGGGAAATGCAGGGCCAATTCAGATAAAGGCAGTATTCATACAAAAGAAGAACGTGTGTTCTCACAATTGCAGGTATTTGTCTAACCCATCGGATGTAGCATGAACTGGATACGTGCAAAGCAAAGGAAGAGAATTCTGAAGGTTTGAGACAGACCACCAACAAGATGATGTCATTTAAAACAACACTGTGGGACATTTGGAGGAAGATGACATTGTTGGGCACGAGTAGAGGAGAAGGAATAATGTTAGGTATATTAAGCTTGAATTTCTGGCAGGATAATTAATCACTGGAAGATATTCATGAGGCGGTTAACCAATTTGCATAGGGGATGATATTGGGTGTGAGACACAAAAGGTGAAATGTTACTTAATTTTCAAACAAAATAAAATTGGTTTGAAGTTTTGGTAACATAATTTGGCCCCAGAATAGACTGACATAGAGTCAGAATGAGTATATGTGTGTGCATTTATGCATTAAGCTACGAAGCACAAGGTCAGCAGTTTGAAACCACCTGCTGCTCCGAGGGATAAAGATGGGGCTTGCTACTCCCATAACGAGTGATAGTCTCAGAAACCCATAGGGGCAGTTCTAGTTTGCCTACAGGGTGGCCATGAGTCAGAATTTGTTTTGTCTTATAGTTTTATATTATCTTATTGTCTTTTATAATTTTATAGTCATATCTAGCCCACGTTAATATCTGTCATATCACACCTTGTTTCGATGGGATATGTGTGATGTAAGGTATAATATTTACTCAGATGGCTCTCAGTGAATGCCATTGTCTTGTTGACTGATGCTCTGGGTCAGTAAGCCAGCAAATTTGTGTTTGTATCCCAAGCACTTAGCATGGTGCAAGACACAAAGTCATGGTTCTGAAAATGTACAATGAGTCACTGCCAGAAAAAAAGAGTATGAGTCAAGGGCATTTCAACTAATTTCATGTCTGGAAGTTGTATTATTCACATACAACAACATTGTAGAAAGGTAGTCACTGAGCACTGCTCTTAATGGAATGTTCTGTACTTTGGCCTGTTTCCTGCTGTAGTGCTGGTTGGAAATGGAAGGCAAGGCCAAAGAAGCTCAGTTTCATGCTGGAAACAGTATTTAATTTGCCCATCTGCTCTCACAAAATAGAAAAGCAGTAACTGTGTGATGCAGCAAATGGAAACACAAATGAAGAGACTTATAAAGTGAAAACCTTTAAAATACTCAAGTCACTTGGAACTTTTTTGTTTAGATTACTATTTCTCATAGCAAAAATAACAAGAACAGGAAATGATCCTTAAGTATTTAATATAGCCTAAGCATTAAACAAAGCTTCCAACCTGCATTATTCACTCATTCCTTTTTTATTAAGAAGAAGATACTATTATCATTCCCAGGACGAAACAAAGCTTATAGAGATGAAATATGCAATATCTCAGGGAAGAGAAAGATTTCAAAATGATTGATATTTCAACATGTGGCTTATTAAGGTCCAAACAAAAATTAGAGTTAAGGTGAAAATACGTACATTTAAAAACTATCTGTGTGTGTGTGTGTGTGTGTGTGT
>NW_022103899.1:35329572-35337545 GCF_000313985.2 Echinops telfairi | reverse complement strand
GCTTCCTATTTTTATTTGGAGAGCCCTGGCTTGTACTGGACTATACACTCAAAAGTTGGCTGCTCAAATGTAGAAAAATACCTAAAAGCAAAACTCAAGAGAGACTAAAGTAAAATTAACAAAATAGGTGAGTGTGTCTGGCATTCAGTTCAGGCACAAAGATCAACTTTTTTTCTGGTAAGACCATGGAGAGCCTCAAAGAAGAACCAGGATTCATGTGTTTGTGTATGACTTTGTGTGTGTGTGTGTGTGTGTGTGTGTGTGTGTGTGTGTAGACCAGTAGGGGAAAGTAGAAGGCAATGGTCATGGGCCTTCTTGAGAGAGGTGAAGGCACATGTCCTTTATCACATTATCAACAGCTTCTCAACATAAAAGGCGATGGAGGGCTAATAAGACATATTCCTGATCATAGTTTTCAAGAAGAGAAGGAGACAATGATCGTGTGGGTAGAGAAAGGCTGGATATTTGTCCCCCGCCCCTCCCTAATGATTGAATTGAGCCTTGGTTTTATACTTAGTAACAAAGACACAGTATGAACTCTGGGGTGTACGTACCTCACCTATAAAGGGGGGCACACTACCTAAAGCCAACCAATAGCAGAAGGCCCACCACCAGTCATATAAAAATCTTAATTTTCCATCCAGCTGGTGTCCTCAGAGTAGCTGGGGACCATTCAGTGTTTCCTCTTGAACAACACTTTAATAGGCTCATTCTTTCTGTTCAAACTTTTTCTCTGGTCTGAAAGTTTTCTCTGGTATGAAACAAGAGCCAAGAGAGAGGGGCTTGAAACCTTGAACCCCATCCTGGTAACGTGAATATATACCTAATGAAAAGATAATGTCATTTTCCCACAAATGCCTCCATGTATACGTACATATTGTGTAATTGTTTTGCAAACTTATATATTGTTTCCCTATACTGCTTTCTTGTTTCTGTTCTGGAGATGTTTTTTCTAAAGGTGTGATAGCCCTCAAGTAATTCTGTTATCAAAGAATTTGAATTTAGGCAAAAACAATAAGGAACAGGCAAGTTTTGGAGAAACTCTATAATAAAATAAATATGATATTAGTAGAATTCAGTCTTTTATAGTACTAACTCTAGGTATTTTCAGTAATGCAAAAATGTTGGAAGATGCAAGTATTTTTTGTTTTTGTTTTTTTCAGAAACTTTTTACTAACACTACCTGAAGATCAAAGTTAAAAAATTTATTTCATATTCCCCCCCAAGGTTCCTTTTGACTCCTTCTCTGTAATTGTGGTCTGGGTAGGGGGTGGGGGAATTACTAATTCAAATACACTTGATGTTGCTGCTATTGTTAGGGGCCATCTAGTAGGCTTTGACCCATAGAGACCCAATGCACAACAGAAGGAAGCCCTGCCCGGGCCTGCGCCATCCTCACAGTGGTTCCAAAGCCCGAGCCCTGGTTGTCATGGACTGACAGTCCATCTTATTGAGGGCCTTCCTCTTTTCTGCTGCCCCTCCACGTTACCAAAGATGATGTCCTCTGCAGGGACTGGTCTCTCCTGACAATCGGTCCAAAATACGGAAGACGAAGTCTTGCCATCTTTGCTTCTAAGAAGCACTCTGGCTTTACTTCCTTCAATACAGATCAGTCTGTCCTTTTAGCAGTCCACGGCACTTTCAGTAAGCTTTTCCAGCACAATTCATATGTATAATATAGTTTATAGAGACCCCTTTATTAAATATAAAAGAGGACAAAGGTAAGACGAAGACAAAAATGAATCACACAGATGAGGGAAACCATCAGCATGAGGCCAGAATGATGTTTGAAGGACTCGACGCCTTGCGGATACTCACACAGAGAGCGGAGAACAGAGAAAATTCTCATAAAACTACCACTGGTGGCAGATGAAGTAATCATGGCTGTCGCTGGGACTGTGGAATCGGGAGAGGGACCATGAACTGCAAGATAGGAACGTTTACAGCGTGGCTTCTGGGGCCCCCCAACCATCATGGCAGGGGCATGACTCCTAACCGTGTGACCTTGGAACCCCAGCGTCCCCCAAAGTCAGACTCGGGCAAGTTGCCAAGGGCAAGACTTTCCCTCCCTGGGCTGGGATGTCAAGAGGTGGGGGCGGGATGAGGGCGGGTGGTGTCCCAGCAAACACACTGCCTGGAGGCAGAGGTTGCTACTATCCATCAATGGTCAGAAAGAACTCTGGAGGCTGAATTTAGGTGGCATTTCAAACTGGATATAGGGCTCCCACTGGAAACGACAGCCTTCCACAAACCTAGTGCTCAGAATTTATATTCTAATACAAATTTTATACATATCAATAGCATAAGATGTTAGCCAATTCAGGGCTTCTAAGGAAATACAGCCATACGAAATACAAATTATGATAGTGAAAATGCATTTTAATACCTCAGAGTTCTTTCGGATCTGGTGGTGATCCAGTTAAATTGAGTCCTTGGGTGGAACAAGCACTTCAGCACTCAGCTACTAGCTGACGGGTGGTGACTGCAACCCACCCAGAGGGCCCTGGGATCTGCTTCCAACCGGTTACAGCCTTGAAACCCTCAGGAGCAGTTCTGCTCCGCACACACAGGGGGAGCTTCTGACCTGGAGCTGATGCTGGCAACTCACGACAACAGGTGAATAACGATGGACTGGGGGCAGCTGATGATAAACATCCCCAGAAGGAAAGCCCATCCAGCCTAGATTTTCTTTGAAACTGTTTTCTAGTGAAGGGAAGGCATTATGAATTGTTTGCTCCAAAGCACCCATGGACTAGCTTTTGAGCATTGCAGCGCTTAGGTTTACTGTTGAGCAGTGTAAAGCTGCAGAGACAAGAGGGGGCCAGTAGATTAGGCCGGCAATTTGCTTCTGCTGTCTGACATCGGCAGACTTTTGAGAAGACAGCCACACCTGGGTTCTCCCCAGTTAGGGACCTTCACATTCTCATAGGTTGCTTTGTTTTGTCCCTGAAAGTGAATTTCAAAGAAATGTAGAGTTAGAGATGATCCTGAAACCAGAAAGCAGAGCTGTTTCTCACCCCTGATTCCCCAAAAGCTCTAGAAAGGAAGGGCTCACCGATCAGACTGGCGCACCCCACACGCTTCTGGAGCGGCTTCCCTGAGCCCGAGGCTTTTCTCCTGTGAGTCCAGGTACACAGCTGTCTGCAATTTGCCCTCACAGCAATGTTATCCATAATTTGTTAAGCTCCCCAAGGTCAAAGAACTTGACATAGTCAATAAAACACACATAAATATCTTTTTGGTATTTTTTGTTTTCAGCTAAGATCCACCGGACCTCAACAATGCCATCCTCCATTCCAGGTCCTACTCTGACTCAGGTTTCAATTTCTAGCAGTTTTGTCAATGAACTGCTGAAAGCATTTTTTAATTTAGCATGATTTTACTTCTGCGGAATATTAATGATATTATTCTATCAAGTCTGCATTGTATGGAATCACCTGCCCTTGTACTGGCCGTGAATACATATCCCTCCCATCAGATACCCGGATCTTCCATGTTTCTTGGCATAAATATATATACATGTATATATGTCCACATGCAATATATGTTACGATGCAAGCACACAGTGATAACTCCTTTGACCTAGATTGTGTTGCTTCTGCCTCCCTCCCAGGCATGACAGCTGTTTTCCAGCGTAAGAGGATCTTGAGTAACGGGTTATCTTCAATGGTTGGCTTGCCAAAGTGTCAAGTGTCAAGGAAGAAAGAAAATAATCCAGAGGCAAATGAATATAAATGGCCTCATTTTTAAAATCCCCATCCAATGCAATGTTTCCAAATAATGTGTGCTTCATATTCAAACTTTCAACTTAAGGATAAACCATAATTACTGAAGGTGGGTTCTATAATCCATCATGAGCCAACTCTTTTTACTTGGGGCAAACACAAAGTTATTTATACTTTACCAACATGTTTCTATTGGTGTATAAATGTTCAGTGAGTTAACAGAGAAGAAAATAAGCTTTGACAGCCATCAGGCCACACAAAGATACACAGAAACGCTGCCCAAAGTGATCCACATGAAGACAGCCGGCATTAGGCTGTACACCAGGTCACCCAGTCACTTCTGAGATGACTCAGACTTGATGGGCCCAGTTGCACAGCCAAGTAACTCTATTCCCTCTTTACCAGCCAGAGAAAGTCGGCAGGCCTCCCTCTGCGCCTGTAAAGGAGACCCCCTCACCCACCTCTGTTAGCTGTCAGGCTGCAGTCTCTCTGCACAATGGCTGTTGTGTTCTGTCTGTCATATTTCAATGTATCTGGGGGGAACCGAGATAGAAGTTTAGATTCTTTAACCAGATTTTTTTTAACTGTTGCTAATAGCTGATGAGGGATATTTAAATAACCGAGAAGGCAAGATCCCAAATCCCAGAAGGCCAAGTTGCTCAAAAAGCACACTGAACGGACAAAGCAATGATTTCCTGACTTACAGTCATTTGCTTCCAAGCAAGCGTATGGAACAAGATGAGATTCAGGGTAATGGGGCATTAAATAAACTCCCCTTGACTTCTGGTACTGAACTATAAACTACCAACAGCACTGCTCAGTAAGCTGTTCAGTGCTGTAAACAGGGGCCTTGGCCTTCTTCCTGACTGAGCAAGAAGTCAATCTACTGTTTCTAGCAGAAATACAAGTGGCTCTCACGAGAGTTAAAATCTATTGTGTTTTTTCCCCCAAATAATGTAAAAAGATTTTCCTTCAAATCATTCATGGGAGAAATAGAGAAGGCGAGAGGCACCTTTCTTACTTTGGAAGAGGGAAATCGAGCGTTAGGAGATGAAAGGCACGTCCCACGCTTGTCTAACTTGTCAGAAGCACAGTGACGTCCGGCACCAAGGCCCCGACAGGACGGCAGCCCATGTCAGCTGAGGGAGCTGGCAGAAAATGGAGCATCATCAATCTTCTAGAAGGCTCTCTGGCCCCAGAAAATCTCTCCCAGCTGTCAGCCACCTTTCCAGGCTCCGTGCATCCTATTCAGTGTTTCTCATGATGAAAGCATGAATAAAAGTAAATATTGTGTGTTTTCTGAAGGCAAAACATACCAATGTGACTTGGACATTTTCCCAAAGATTACCCAAAGCCTGGCACTGCCACAATCCAAAGTGAACCATGGGTTATGACATTTTGTCTCAACTGTCACAAATCCGTTATTGTATGCAAATAGGAGTCATAATAAGTAGAATATACCAATGCAATACAGTCATTTCACAAACAGCTTTTTTTCAACAGAGGGTGACTGTGCCACTGATTGTTGGTACCAGAACCAACGAGACCATCAAACATTAAAAAACATTAGAACAAGGTACACCTGCTGGGCCTGATGCCTTTGTAGACTGGTCTTGCTTTGGGGCCTTTACTACTTCTCTTTCAAGTACATGTATTATATTAACAAATAAAAGGATAAGCAAAACTATATTTGAAAAAGTATTTCTCCTCTGTGGTCACGGCAAACAATTCTCAAGAAAAATAATCTGAAAACAGAATTTCAGATCATGTTTACACCGCTTAATGTGGTATCAATCATATTGATTTAACAAAGGCATGGAGATTCTCATAGCTTTTTTTCTATATACATCAAGTACCTTTGTCAACACACCATGCCATTTGGTGCTTTTATCTGGAAATCCTCAAATACAGGTACTGAAATCTGCTTCTACCTAAGTCATAGGATAGTTGTGAGAATAACATTATTACAAAGGCAGTCTGCTAAAAGCACTGATGATTCAAATAAATATGCTATGATTTTCAAAGAGGTAGTTAATCAGGCCACCAATCTATGTAGTACTCTAAATGTTGATGTAAATATATATGCATATATACATTTATAAATGTATATATGCACACATATTTAAATATATTTAGCTATATAATATATACAATAAATATGTTATATTTATATCAATATCTAAATAGATATTTCTCAGAGCTCCTTGATGATTAAATAAGGTGTGAGTTAGGAGCACATCATAAGGTTTAACATAAAAAAGGGAATCAATAAATGAATATTCCTTATCCTCTAACATGCTTTTAAAAATCTGATTATCTCATTTGACTGATGCTTATCTTCACTAAGTCTATATTACCCTAAATACTCATTGCCAGGTGTCAATGGGAGAGGGTTAACCTAATTTTTATTAAGGCTGGTTCTGACAAGCTACAGTGCTGGTAAACTGAAGTCACACTAAATTAACATGGGTTTTCTGAGGATACCTTGATTATATTATTTACTACAACTCTAGTGTTCTCATGAGTATTAGAGGTTTTTATTCTAACCATCACATTCAATTATTAAAATATTTATTGTATATCTATATAGCTCAGAGTTGAATTCTTAGTGTTCTATGAGATATATCCATTGACACTGAATACATTCAGACACATAGTCACCCTATATAGGGATTCTCTGTCTGAAAATCCTTATGGGAGCAGACAGCCTCATCTTGTTCCTAAGGAGCAGGTGATGGGTTTGAACCACTGACCTTGCAGTTAGTGACCCAATTCCTAAACCACAGCACTACCAAGCAAGACATGCATAATATTCTCCTTGAAGGGGAAAGTTGTAATTAACACAAGGGACTATAAGAAGTCCTGATGGAATAGCACATTATGAGTGGTGTGCTAACCACAAGGTCAGCAGTTCAACCACCAGCCTCACCCTGGAGAAGGATAAGGATTTCTGTTCCTGGAAAGATTTGCAGTCTTTAAAACCCAAAGGGGCAGTCCTATTCTACCCTAGAGGGCTGCTATGATCAGAACTGTGTTGATGGCTGTGATTTTTTGGTTTGGTTATGAAGGAGTATAAAATAAAGCATAAGGGAGCATAAAGAACTTGATATTTTAAAAGGAGCTAAGGCATAGGAACAATATTCATAATTGAATTATAGACATTAAATTTTAAGTGTGAGTGCATGGGGTTCTACGCTGTTCATCAGATGTTGGGCAATTCACTTAATGTCATATTTTCCTAGTGTGTGATCATCTATAAAATGTTTCTTGTTTTTTTTAAGAAAAAAATAGACAGTCAAGTAATTATTTTTATATAGCAGTTTCAGATCCACTGCTAACATAAAGGTTGATGGTTCAGGTACATCCAAGGGCACCGTAAAGGAAAGCCCTGGTGATCTGCTTCCATGTAGACGACAGGCGAGAAATCCCCACATAACAGTTCTCTCTACTCCGTATCTGTGAGATCACCTGAGTTAGAATGGACCGGATGAAAACGGGCTTTTGTTCTGAAAGATTGTACATTATTAAAAAATGATTTGGGTTAATTCACAAATAATATAATCAGTTCTATATGAAAGAAAGAAGGCAATCTAAAAGAAGGCAGAGATTACTGAAGAATATAATTAATATCATATGCATATAAAATCACACTGAAGATAATTCAAAACCAGTTGTAACCATACATTGAAAGGGGCCTGCCAGAAATTAAAGCCAGATTCAGAAGAGGATGTGGAACATTGTTGATGTCATGTGGATAATGGCTGAAAGTAGATAAGATCAGAAAGATATCTGCCTGTGTTTTACTGACTACACAAAGACACTTGACTACATTAATCATAACAAATTGTAAATGCATTATGAAGCATTCCAGAACACTTCATTGTGCTTATGTGAAGCCTGTACATAGACAGTAGTTCAAATAGAAAAGAGGAATACCATATGTATTAAATTCAGGAAATACGTGCATGGAGGTTGAAACCTTGCAATATACTTATTAATTCTATATGCTGAACAAATAGCATGAGAAACTGGACTATATGAAGAAATGGAATAGTATTAGGATTGGAAGACGTCTCATTAACAATCTGATATGCAGAAGATACAGCCTTGCTTGATGAAGGCAGAAAAGCAATTAATGATGGAGATTAAAGACCAGAGAGCCTTAAGTATATATTACAGTTTATCATTGAGTTAGTTAATTGTGCCAGCCTGGCCGATAATCACATGTGGGGCTAATTGAAAGGCGGA
>NW_022103899.1:35325654-35328679 GCF_000313985.2 Echinops telfairi | reverse complement strand
AAGAGACCAGGCCTGGGAAAAGGATTTGGTCCCCAGAAAATGCTTGGTGAAGTAGCAGGTCAACCAAAAAGAGGAAGACTCTCAAAGCGATGGATTGACACAGTGGCTGTAATAATGGACTCAAGGCTCAACCACATCAACTATTGTGAGAATGGCACTCCTATCGGGTTGCCATATGAACATGAACTAACTTGTTGGCACGGAATATCAGGTAGAACAAACAAGTCTGTATGGGAGGAAGGGTAGACAGAATGCTTGTTAGAAAGGTAAGATGGTGAGAAGTCATCTCATGTACTTTAGACATGTCATCACGAGGGACATTATGCTTTCTAAAGTCGCTAAAAAAAGACATCATGTTTGAGAATTTTCAACTCAAAAACAGCTGAAAGAACATCATTTCTATAGATTTATAGTTCTGTCCAATCTTATTGTTAAGTTCAAATACCATGTTTTGATGATGGTCATCATTGGCTGAGGTTTGTTCAAAAATATAACGTGAGTACATAATAAACAAAATGGAGCTCTACCTCATCTTAATTCCAACTTAATTTTTAAGCAAAAAAGTATGAGTCCTACAACAAACAATGATAGCTTGTAAGCATACTTGAATATTTTTACAGGTACTCACCAGATATTATTTAAAAGTAAGTGTGTAAGAGCAAAAAGTATACAAGTCTTACTGTTTCTTACGGAAAGTGAAGCTTAATAGTTTAACTCCTGATGTACTGAAATGTCATAGACCATCAAGCTTATTATAGTTATATTGCTAAGTGAAGTCCGCCAATCTACCTGCTGTCATCAAGATGATTCCAATTCATAACCGCTCTGTACTCCAGAGTAGCCGCGTTTCCCAGCCTGTAACTGTTAGGCATGCAGTCAGCCATACTTTCTCCCAGGAACTGATTTGTGGCCTCAAAGTGTAAACTTTCTTTCAACGGCAGATTGAGTAACCACTGCATGAAAAGAGCTCTCTCTTACCAAGCGAGGGGATGGCGTTCTTACATTCTTAAATTCCATTATAGCATTCTGCTAAGGTAGACTCATCTTTGGTAGATCTTTGTCAGGCTGTCCCTCTTTGACCAGCAATAAGCCCTTCATTTTCATTTTTATTAACACAGTTCAGTACCGTGCATACTCTACTAAAGTGCCTCTGAGCTATTCATTTCATTGTGAACATGACCAACTTGTGACTTGGATCATGAAGCTTTGTGATACTTAGGGTTTTGTGTCAACTTGGTTGACCTAGCATTCTCAGCGGTGTGGCATTTAGAGCTCGAAGCCCCCCACAATATGACACACTGCAATCTCCTCCCTAATGGCATCTGCAATGAGCTTGGATCCACAATCAGTGCCCATGGAAGCAGCAGTTGAGGGATCAAAAGTCACGTTGCATTAGGTAAATCTGCTGCACAAGACTTCTTTAGGGTTTTGAAAAACAAAGATGTCTTTGAGGATTAAGGTGTGCCTGACCTGAGCCATCCTATTTTCCATCGCCTCATATGCACATGAAAATGAAAGGTGGACACTGAATAAAGAAGACTAAAGAAGAATCTTTGCGTTTGAATTGTGGAGCTGGAGAAGAATGTTCAAAGTACCATGGATTGCTAAAAGGAAACCAATCTGTCTTGGAAGAAGTAAGGCCACAGTGTTCCTTAGAGGCAAGGACGACAAAACTTCGTCTTTTGTATTGTGTCCATGTGTCACAAGAGACCAGTCTCTGGAGAAGGTCATCACGCGTGGTAAAGTGGAGGTGCGGCGAGAAAGAGAAAAACCCTCAATGAGATAGATTGACACAGTGCTGCAACAATGGGCGCAGGCATAAGAACAGCAGAAAGGATGGTGCAGGATTGCGCAGTGTTTCATTTTGTTGTGCATAGGGTCTCTATGGTTGGAACTGATTCAATGCCACTTAACAATAACATGAGCAGCTAATCCATTTGAAGATTAGGGTGGGGCACAGCACTCTTATTCAGTCACAACCCTGCTATAATCAATTGAAAAGGAGTTTCCTCAGAGGCCTGCTTCCATTATCAGTAGACACTTGCATGCTTGCATGCTTTTTGCAGGATCTGGACCCTGCATTTGGCTCATAGCAACCTCTGGTTCTTTGGACTTGAGCCAATGGCTTGTCATAGTGCTTGGTGATCTTGGAAGTTGTCAACAGCTTGATATCTAGTCTGTTGATTTTGGATTCATTCTTCTCTGCAGCCACCAATCTGTCATTCATCACCTCCCACAGCTACCTTAGTTAGCAGAAACTCTCAACCTAACATTTGACTTAGTGCTTGCCAGGACTGAGATTTGCTTGATTGCTTTTATCATTATATGACCTCTTTTATTAATAAATAATAAATAAATGCACATATATGTGTACACACACACACACATATACACCTCACTTACTTTCTTCCTTGAGAGAACCCTGCCTGAGACAAGCTTAAACTGCAATACCTTAATTTAACAAATGTAGGTAACTTATATAAGTAAAATACAGAAACAGTGCGTTAATTTTTAAAAACATTAATGGGCTAAGTTGTCCAAAAATCATTTGGTCTTCTTATTATCAACAGAGTTGAAAAAGGTTAGAATGTTCAACTCAACTATCATATTTTCTGACTAAAATAAATTATGATTTACCAAGTGTTTTTTCAATACTTAATGAACAAACTTGCATATATATATATATATATATATATTTGACACAACACTAAAACTGAAATATTCTGCCTTATGTGAGGGTAAGTAAAAAAGGGTTGCTAAGGGCAATGTAACCGAGAGAAAAATCACTGAAACCCAAAGGAAGCCTGAGCATGATAGTGGGACAAGAGGAAAGTAAAGGGAAATAGAGGAAGAACTGGGGGACAAAGGGTATATATAGAGGTTTTAAGACTGGAATGTACATATGTAAATATATTTATATGAGTGTGGGGAAACAGATCTACGTGTATGTATTTATAGGTTTAGTATTAAGGCAGCAGATAGACATTGGGCCTCCACTCAAGCACTTACTCATTGCAAGAACACA
>NW_022103899.1:35309270-35324463 GCF_000313985.2 Echinops telfairi | reverse complement strand
TGAAGGGTTCACGAGGGAGGGGGGAGGGGGGAGGGAGGGGGAAAATGAAAAACTGATATTAGGGGCTAGAGCGGGAGGCAAATGTTTTGAGAATGCTGAGGGCAACAAATGTGCATATGTGCTTGACACAATGGATGTATGTATGGATTGTGATGAGAATTGTAAGAGCCCCCAATAAAATAATTCAAAAGTAATAATAATGGAATTTACATATTTAATAATTTAAATGTATTACAATAGCATTAAAATATGTAATATAAATATGAGATTCAAAGAGTTTGTGAAAAAATCTATTATCTTTTGATTTTAGTTTTCCATGAACTTTTTAAGCTCCCTCATATTTAATGTGAATTTACTATTCTGAATTACAAGTTCAATTCCATTTCTAAATTAAAATCTACATTAATTATAAAAAAGGGTTGCTAGAGTTTCTAGATAATATATGCAAAGATTTATTCCAAAGAAAACATGTTTAAACAGATGTCTGTAATCAGTGGATGGCCGCAGACAAATCCTCTCAGGAATACACTTGTCTTAGTCTCATTAATGTACCATTTAAAAAAACCCCAAATATTCCATTTTTATTTTATATTGCAGTTCATAACTTTATTTCCACCTTTATTTTTTGATATCAGGAACCTATCAATGGTTTTTAAAAATGTATTATAAATTGGGAATTAATACATATAGCATATCATCCCATAGTTCAATCAGGTCAAGCAGAATTGTACAATTGCTACCACAATCAGTTTCCAAAAATTTCTTTTCTCCATGGACTCTTTGACATCATCTCATGTTTCCCTGCCCCCCTGCCCTCCACTGAACCCCCCGAGACCCCCAATCTACTTTCTGTCTCTAAAGTAGTATTTTAAAAGGTCAACCTTGGCACAGACATGGAACTACTTGGGTTGGTTAAATTCGTGGCAGAGAGATCAGCTAAGAAGGTTATGGCCACTGTTTTTGTTTTATTTCCAAAACTGTCACCTTGAAATATTTTCTCAAAGGATACAGATGTTCATGAAGGCAGATCCTAAAAGAGTTTAAAGAAAGTGGAAAACTGCACGGACGAGGAAAAGGCCAGGAAAGTTGTGCTGAAGAAATTCTTTTCCCATCGCAACAGCGCACCTGCTTATTGTTTGAGGGCAGGAAGGGCGCGCCTACCAAACGTCACTGAGAAACTGGGCCCATCCACCCTACAGTCTTGATCGCGTTTCTTCAGGCTTCTTTTTGTTCCCCAAACTCAGAGAACATTTAAAGGAAACACAGCCTGTGTCTTTAAGGCCCTGAAATCATCTCAGGTCCAGCTAGCAGCAGTTATAGCAGAACATTCCATGAACAGAATCTCTGAGTGTTTGCTTTGTTTCTGTTTTGCTCATAATTTGTTGACTCTCACATCCTTCTCTTATCATTCAGGCATCATGCCCTTGGATCAGCAAACGCTGTAAAACCTTCACATTGCTACGTAGTGAGACAGGAACTGAGGAAGTCAATCTAACCACTATGGGCTTCATATGTAAGCCTTTGCTGAGAGCCTAGAGAATAGGTCAAAATGTTATCTTTAGTAACAACGTTTCTCTCCATTAAGTAAATAGTTATGCAACTCAAGACTTTAACTTCAATAATGATAGCATAATGTTAATGTCGTTGCTGTCATGCAGTTTTATATAAACCATCGATAGTATTTATCATCTTATTTTAACAGCTTCCATGGCTGTAAATTTGTATGAAGCAGACAACCTTATCGCTCTTCCAAGTAGTAGCCAGTGGGTTTGAACTGCTGATCCTGAGATCAACAGCCCAACACTTACCCAACAGTACCGTTAGGGTGCCTTTAATTAAAAAACACAAACACAAACAAAAATTCACTATCATCAAGTCGATTCCAACTCATAGTGGCTCTATAAGGCCAGGTAGAAGCGTCCCTGTAGGTTTTTGAGACTCTTTATGGGAGTAGAAAGCCTCATCCCACAGGCAGCGGTCCAACTCCTAACCCAGGAATGCACCATTACACAGAGCCCTGTACAAATGGGGAACGGTAACCCTTTCGAAGGGGAAAATGAACAACCTTAAATTAGAAAAGAATGTATTTTTTCATGGTAGAAAATCCTCCAAGGTGATTAAAAGTCTGGTTTGGAGGGGGGAAAAAAGGCCACTTGCTTTTGTATCTTGAAAAAGAATCAGCATAAGTTGGTACATTAGATACTAACCTTTTTTTCATTCTGTATTTTACAGAGAGACCTTGTGGTGCAGTGATTAGAGCGTTCTACTACTGACTTCAAGGTTGGGGATTCAAAACCACCAGCTGCTCCACAGGGAAAAGACGTGGCAGTCTGCTTCAGTACAGATTCCAGAGCCTGGGAAGTCTATGGAATCATTCTACTCTGTCTTATAGCGTGGTTACGAGCCATCGTTGACTCAATGGCAGTGAGTACAGTTAGAATTGGTTTGTTTTATTTGAAAAAGGGTGTTGATTGCTTCTCAATAAATTAAACTCCCAAAGCACAGGCAAGCCAACAAAAGAATGGAACTGGCCAAATAAATGTTAGGTCCTTCTTGAAAATGTTGCCTTCTTGATTTAATTTCATTCCATTTAGTTACGGTGGGACTGGCTGTCTGGTTGAAATGTGGTCAACTCTTTCAAATTTCAGACAAATGTCCTGGGGTACAACTTTTCTTTAGCTGTTTTTAGATAATTATATCTGGAGGCAAAACGGAAAGCATACCAACAAAGTGAAAATGTAGACACTCATAGTTAATGGAAGACCGAAGCCACTCCTGGATGGGATTTAAATAATGCATGATAAACAGAAGCAGGAACTAAATTATGTATGGTGCCTGTCCTAAATACATCTGCGAGTAGACGCTGCAGCAAGGAGCAGCCGGGACCTGCTGGGTCCACACCTTCACTGTGTGAGCGCTTGCTGCTCACGTTTCATGTTCTTCTCAAGTGAAGGTTTGTAAAACTGTATGTGAAATATCCAGGTAGGTTTTGAAGATGCAGTGACTACTTTCTCTGTGCTAGGCACTCTTCCAAGAGCTTTAAATGTACTAATGCACAGGGTCCCATTAGCAAGTCAATGCGGCAGATAACGATATTGTCAACCACATTCTCAAGATGAGAAAATTAGGCACATAGAATAACATAAACTGAAGGTCACATGCATGGGGCACGATCGAGATTTTAATCTGGGCTGCTTGCTTTCCCAGGCCAGGCTCCAGCTCATGACGACTGGAGGCTTTTACTTGTCGGGCACGGAGCAATAATTACCTGTTTACCATGAATTTTTTATGTGTGTGTGTGGTTCTCTCTTCGCCACACCTAACTGATGCAGATCAGGCGCTACAGAACTTCTTCCTGAGAGGCACCTTCCTCACAAAACTGAGTAAAGGCAATTTCCCAGTACTTTTAATACCAGCACTGTCAAAACGGAAGGGCGGAGGGAGACGGAAAGGGCGAGGGAAAGGAAGAGAAGGGGAGAGAGTGCACACATAGGCAGATTACAGACAGCAGCATAGACAAGGAGAGAGACGTAAGTGTCCAACTGACATGCGTCCTGCCAAGGTAAAAAATAACCTAATTGCTCTTTTACTTTCAAACACATCATTGTAAAGGATTTCAGGCATTTAGGAAACATAACATATATCTATATATATACACGCAAATTGAAGGAAAGAAAGAAACCTTTAATCTCTCAGTTGCTTACTGTAGTCTTCAATAAAAAAAGAGCAAAGATTATTTTTTTCCAGTTTGTTTTTTCCATATTGTCTAATTGATTCTTAAAAATAACTTTTTTATTTGAAAAAAAGGTTTCAGACTCACAAGACGTTTCAAATATGGCATAGATTTCCCCTGACTTTCATCACTAATTTTGGGGCATGTGAGAAAGTCGACACATCACTTTCTTTATTCCCACATCGACCACCTGAACAGTACCCGGGCAGTGCCCTGAACTGGCTTGCAAACCAGTGTCATAGCAAGGCTCTTAAAGACGCTTTGGGAAGACCTGGTCAGACCCTGCATGCTAAACCTTCTGGAGCGCAACAAGCCTCTCATTGTGAGGTTGTCACATGCGTGTCAACAAGACGTGGCCTCATTTAACACGAAACATAGTTTAGTCAATATCTGTGGCAAAGTCTTTGAATACTTAACTGAATTCAATTAAGACAGGAAAAACTGTTTGCCTTAATATATGTAGAATTAAAAAGTCTTTGTTCTCATTTCTGCTCCCCACTCCCCCAAAGAGTTCAATCTTCCCGAATGAGAGGAAAGGCATGGAGTTTGGTATAAGAAAGATAAATTGTGATCAAGAAAATGTAAGGGCTTTATATTAAGACAGATTGCATTCAAAAGCAATATTTAGGTGATGGGCTAAGAGAACAGCTGGCAATTAATGTGCGCCTTCTGGTTGAAAAGAAAATAAAGAGCTTTTAATAATTTGGACATAGTGTATTTGTCAAGAACTTAAACTTCCAATGTGCCTTTTCCCAGACTGAGGTTGGTGAAAGCGTTCTGACACTATTTTTATATTCCTGTGGGCACTCTGCCCAGCTCCAATCACTTTTAGGGAAATGGTGTGCTGACCGGTGGAGAGCGTTTCACACTGGGGAGAGCCCGTGGTAAACAGCAATGTGTTTTCTAAATTCGGCTTGAATTATAAGTGTGCTCTTGGGTGCTGTGGAGTTGGTTCCAGCTCATAGCAACTTATACTGCAGAATAGGGTCTAAGCATCGCAGCGTGAAAACAAAATGGGGGAGGACAATGCAGACGTGGCTCCTTCTGGAATATAGACCTCTATCCTGGGCATCAGAAGGCCTGATGGTATGGAGGGTTGTACATTGGACTGCTAACCACAAGTTCAGCAGTTCAAATCGCCCAGCTGCTTCACAGGAGAAAGATGAGGCTTTCTGGTCCCATAAAGACTTAGAGCCTTGGAAAACCAAGAAGGAAGTTCTGCTCAGTCCTACAGGTTCAATAGGAATCAGAATTGTATTGATGGCAGTGAGTTTATACTCTGAATCTCTTTACTGAGATGGTTAATTTCCAGGTAAGGAAAACAGCCTTAAGTTGGAGGTCATCATATCCTATTTCCAAGTGACTGCTATTATTTGTAGATGAACAGGTTTCTAACTCAAAGCTCACATCCACCATCGACTCCTGGAGAAAAGCCTCAGCTTAAAATTCATAGTAGTCTTTAAAGTGTTTCCGACATGTTTGCTTCATCTTCCCCTCTTTCGTCTATCTTAAAACATTGTTAGTATAGAAAAATACTCTCAATCTAAATGCACAGAATAATTCTCAATCCTATTCACAGTGTCTTCTATTTGGAGGGGGAAGGGTCGGTAATTTGATTAATATATGCCAAGGACAAGGGAATACTGCCTGGTTCAAAACCAGGAAAGGTGTGCAGCAGGGTTGTAGCCTCTCACCATACTTACTCAATCTGTATGCGGAGCAAATAATGAGAGAAGCTGGATAATTTGAATAAGCACGTGGCACAGGGATTATAGGATGGCTCACTGACAACCTGCAGTATGCAGCGAAACAACCTTTCTTGCTGAAAATGAGGAGGACATGAGGCGTTTGCTGATGAAGAGCAAGGATGGTAGCCTTCAGTATGGGGGATACCTCAATGTAAGGAAGACCCAAATCCTCACAACTGGACCAACAAGGAACATCACGACAAATGGAGACAAGACTGACATTGTCAAGGATTTTGTCTTGTTTGGATCCACCTACAATGTTCTTGGAGGCCGCAGTAAGAGATCAAACGACAGGCTGTCTTAGGTAAAGCTGCTGCATAAGAATCCACGAGAGTATTTAAATCAGGGATACTATTTTGTGGACTAAGGTGTGCCGGACACAAGCCAGGGTATTTCCAGTTGCCTCATATGCAAGTGAAAGTTGGACACTGATAAGGAAGACAGAAGAAGAATTGATGCTTTTGAATTGTGGTGCTGACAAAGAATATTGAAAGAACTAGAGACTGCTAAAAAGAAAATAATCTGTCTTGGAAGAAGTACAGCCAGTGTGCTCCTTAGAAGCAAGGACAGTGAGACTTTGTCTTACAGACTTTGGACTAGTTTTCATGAGTGACTGGTCCCTGGAGAAGGACACCCTGTGTGGTAGAGGAGCAGGCAAAAAGAGGGCGACCCTCCATGAGAGCGGTGGATGCAGTGGTTTTCTCAGTGGGCTCAGGCACGAACAGCTGAGAGGACGGTGCCGGAGCAGACACAGTTCATCTGTCGTGCACAGGGTTGCCACTGGTTAAAACTGACTCAGTAGTGCCCTACAACAGCAAAAATGCCCAGCATTCACTGACTGGTGAAATAAAATCAATTCTTATAGTTTTCCTAGAGAATCTCCACAGAAGATTCCAGAATATCAATTTATTACAGCTCTCCTCTACTTGTATCTTCCACTGAAGAACTATAAATATGTTTCACACAAGTTGTAATGATTCCATACTCTTGAAGTAAAAATTGAAGTTCTAGTGGCAATGCACTTCTCCTGGTTACTAGACTGCTAGTCGAAAGGCTGGCGGTTGGAAGCCACTCTGCAGCCCAGGAGAAGGAAGACCTGGCCACTTCTTCCAGGAAAGACTGCAGCCTAGAAAACCCAGTGGAGCAGTTCAACGGTGTCACGTGGGTTAGGTCTGAGTGGAAATCAACTCCAGAAGGGGCCCACCAACAACAGTAAAAGCAGGCAATCTGGAACGGAAGAAGGCACGGGCATGAAGGGTGATACCAGGCAGACTCGTGTACGAGCCGAGTTTATCAGCACCTTGTCATGCAGTTTTTGTGATAAAATTAGCGCCTCAGCTGATAATCGAGTCGGCTTACACTCGCGTGTATACGGTACTTATTTAGACTTGATGCACAGTCAAAACTAAGGATTGAAGACCAGAAATATTCTACTTTTTTTCTCATTGGATTCTCATAAAACCAGAAATATGGTTCAATTTGGACATTAAAATATTGCGTCAACCCTTAATTATTAACATCGTTTCTGGAAACAGACACTGTAAGGCCCTGATCCTACATATTCCTGGAAGCAAGATTGTATCCATTCGACAGTTCCTGCTAAGGAGGCAGTCATGTTTGCCTTGTGTTATATACAGTGTTGTGTTCTCTGGATAATCCATCAGAATGAGGAGAAAAGAGCAGATGAGAGATTTATGGAGTGTAATAAAAAGGGAAGGAAAATTCCATAGACCATTTGTACTTTTAAGTAAACAAATAAGAGACAAACTTAAGTAGACAGATAGATACATTGATACATACATACATGCATACATATATAGATCATCTGTGCATACATTTTTTTAACTTATTGACTGGTGAGTTGCCTATGATGTCGTCTCTAACTGTAAATGCACACAGTAGCATGCTGTTTACACAGATTTCTGGAGAAAAGCAAATATCTGAATTATAAGTCATTTTAATGATAGACACCTCTGCACCAATTGTTCATACTGCAGGACCAAGATAAGGAACAACAGGTATTACTCTCCAAGCAGGAAAGTCCCGGTGGGGCGTAAAAGGACACTATAATTAAAATCATAAACTGCAAAATATATATATATGTCTGAAATGATCTCTGCTAAGAAGAAGATTGAGTTGAGAACATGATAGATGTACTTCTTACTCAGATTTATAGGTTGAAGCTGGTTTCCTATCCAGACGCTTAAAATGACAGTTTCTGTATCTTTTATCCATGGCATGGTAAAATATTACTGTTATATTGCCTGAAAATCACCTATTTCAAAATTTAAGCAGCACTCTCCTAGTATCATGATATTCTGTGAAGTGAAGCTACTGTTGCTTTTTTATGGTGCTGCTGAGCACATATTGGACTGCTAACTTCAAGGTCAGTGGTTCAAACCCACCAGCTGTTCCTTGAGAGAAAGAGGAGGCTCTCTGCTCCCATAAAATTGTATAACCTCAGAACCCTTGTCAGGGTTACCGTGTCAGATCCGACTTCATGGAAGTGGACATATGCTTAATTTTTACAAGTGTTTAGCAATACTTCTCTCGAAATTGGGGGATATGACACAGAATGGGAAACTATTTGTCAGGAACTAATAATAAATATCAAGACTCTTTTCTTACAGTCTATGCATTGTTGGTGGGCTTCCGACAATAACCAATAAATAATTATTTTAAAAGCTATGTATTTTTTCACTATTCCCTAGACTATCAAGTGCATGCATGATTCACAAGTTTCACTCTCTAGCTAAGAGAAAAGACGATGCAGCTGACAACACATGTACTGCAGTCACGGGGTTCGGTCGCTCACCACATTCGACTCCACTGAACAGCAGTGGCTTCCTAAATCCCAGACCAATGGGAAGTGTGGCTGCACAGATCCAACCACAAAGCAGTTGTAACCAAAAGTGTTCTGCTTCACCTCCTGGCTGGATTCCCGGATCCCCAGCTCCCTTTGCGTTAACCACTCTTAGAGTATTTATGGTAATGAACACGAATTCCTAAAGCCTGCTTCCCTTGATCAGGCTTCGGAAACCGTGAATCAGGTTAGTGGAATGCTAGTCAAGCTTCACAGAGGTAGACCCTCAAGTGATAAAGTGAAACAGAAATGCCAGAACAAAAATTACACTGCAAAGAATGAATACAATAAGTTGGAAATGTTATAATTTTCCCCAAGTGAAACCTTCAGGGACTATATGCAGTACTCTTAAAAAATATATGCTACAAAATATAAAAATAGATATGTGTGTTGGGTCATAATTTGACAAGGTGCCTTTAGGTAGCAATTAAGTAATTTGAGTGTTGTTCTATATTCTAATATTTTACTTACTGAATAAGTTCTTTATTTAATAATCACCTCAACACTAGTTGTGTAAACACTTAGAGGGCTTTACCAAGAACGATGGGTAATAATCATTACTTTGTGAGCCAACTGGTTATATAGCTACAAGGAGACCGTGGAGGTGAGCTTGAGTTCAAGGCTTAAAGAGCATTGGGGAGCTCTCTGGGCTTTTAGGAATTAGAGGTTTGTTCTGCATTGTTCTTCCTTTTTTTTTTTTTTTCAGGGTCCATTTTCTGTGGCCTTGATTAGAATGGTTGACAGTAATAGTCGGGCACCATCTAGTTCTTCTGGTTATACTTTTAAAAATAAATGTTGTTTATAAAAGGTGCAAGAGAGGAATCTGCAAGGGAAAATGTATCTGTGTAACTGTATTGTAACACACGTTCAGACGGCTAAAGAAGACATACTAAATATAGCTACGTAAATATATGAGCACTTGTGTCTATTGTAACCTACCGGCTTCTCTTGTTTATTGTTTGTTTGTTTCACTTTTATAACAGTGCCAAGGGGCATTGCTCATCTACACAACAAGCTGTTTCCAATGATCGTCTCCTCTGCTGCATTTGCTTGCCTAAAGCATTGTTTGGATTTTCACGTCTTTAAATTACAAGTGTTTAAATTCAAACATACTATACTAATTTTGAGCACTGAGTTGTGCTATATTAAAAAAATATGGATGACTAAAGTCTGAAAGAAAACACATGTGTCTGACACAGCAACCCATTGTAAAACTGGTAGGTGGGCTGCTGAGAATGCAGACCGACAGTGGAACGGAAATTCATAGTTCCTGAGTGTTTATTAGGAGCCAGGCATTCTCACATTAACTTTTCATTTAATAGCCACCACTGGCCAGGGAGCCAAGAATTGTTTTCTATTTTAAAGGAGAAGAAACAGAGGTGCGTTGAAATAGCTTGTTAGGGTAGCTTAGCTAGTCAGTGGCCATACTGAGATTCAGACAGGGCATACAGCTGAAAGACACACTAGAGGGGCAGAGAAAAAGAAGAAATGCCTCAAAAAGATGAACTGACACCGTATCTGCAACAACGAGCTCAAACATAAGAAGAGTTGTGAGGATGGTGCAAGACTGGATGGTGTTTTGTTCTGTTTTATAGAGAGTCCAAACTCACTCAATAGCACCACCAAGCTTGGGGACATTAACTATACTTGTCTTCAAAATTCTTAGCCGCAGTGGGAAGCCTAGAACTTAAAGTGTGTGTGTGTGTGTGTGTGTGTGTGTGTGTGCACGTGTGTGCGCATTTGAGAAAGAAAATGAGATATTACAGTTGGAGGTCAGAGGAGAAGGCTGTAAGGAGATCATGTAATAAGTGCCAGAGAAGGAAAGAAAGAGTAAAGAGTATAAGAAACCTTAACACCATACCACTACTGATACTCTTCCAACAAAGACGAGGAGGAAAAAAAGGTAGAGTCTATTAATCATCACCTGTGGAAAAAAAGTACACTGGACCTATATACACCTCTTAAGAATGATGAGAAAAGCAGCCCTCTAAAAATGAAATGGGAAAATTCATATCACTTTAGAGATGGTTAAGTGAATCGAAAGCATTCACTCAAGAGAAGATGGCTCATTTTCATCCTGGAAGTAGTTTAAGATAAGGGCTTGCACAAAGGTGTGGAAACTGCAAGAATACAATCAATCCCTTGATATGAAGAAGTTATATTTAACAATGAAGAATACAGAATAAAAATGACTTGAAATAATCAGTTCTCTCACATTAGAGGAATTCAAATAATGACTGGATGGGCCTGGGTCTTAAATGTGTTTTAAAAGGTCCCAGGCATAAGAAATTGAACAAATTATTTTCCAAGATCTCTTCTACAAGTTTCTGAGTCAAATTAGTAAAATCCCATGACCTGGTTCTGTCTTGAGCGTAGCTCTGAACTCAAAGCGTGGTCCCGATAATATCTTGGACGTCATCCTGCAAGCTGGAAGTTCGGAGCGACATAGAAATGCCCCCACTTGTTGGCAGCCCCGGGCACTGGAGGAGTCAGACAGGCTTGAAGTTCCATCCACATCACGTGGCTGCCCTGTGCCCCTGCCTCCGGACTCCTCACCTACTAAATAAGGGTAATATGTTCTCAGATCAAAGACATCCATATGGTTTAATTAGATGCAATCTGAAAAACCCTCTGGCAAAGGTACCATATCATTATCTTTTGGTACAGTCGGCAAAACACAAGAACCATAAAACTTGTGAGGCTGAGAGCTGAAGGGGCAACATTTCCAGTGACTGAATCTAAGGCTTTGGGTGCTTTTAAAAAAATTGGACTTAGTAAATCCTCAATGAGGCTTTTTGGTTTTCATAAAAACTCAATTAGTTGCTTCAGGGAGATAGGACACAATATGAAGGTGATTTACTAAGAATAACCTTTTCAACAGCTAAGACAGAAGTTCATTCTTTTAAGGAACAAGTACGGAAATGCACTGTGTAAATTCCATAAAGAAAGTTCAACTCCAGCCCTCAAGATGGAGTGAAATGGGTGGGGTTGGGTAATGCATACATGCAAACAACATACCATAGGATGAAATTGCTGTCATACGGGAAGCAAAAACCAGCCACGATAGTCAATTCTTAATAATTTCATTTAACAAATTTCTATAATGCTTCCTATGAGTAGGTCTGTCTAAGAGCTTTATATTTAATATAATGTTCATGACAACCAGGAGGTAGGTACGAGTATTGCCTCCATTTTATGAGCATGGAAACTGAGGCACTCAGGTGTTAAGAAATTGCTTGAGGCAGAGCAGAGACTGAATTCTAGCAATCTATCTCCAGACCCATGATCCAACTCTCTTTATCAGCTTCTTTATGTTTTCGGTCTAGACACGAGGGTATGAACAGTTCCGGCCCCAAGAGGAAATGCAGGTAGATCAAGTGCTTTAGTGATAGGGCACCATCAAGATTACAGATGGTAGAAGAGGAACACAACAGTAATACTGAAAGATTATTAAGGTATGATGAGGAGTGTGTGGAGAATGGTGAGTGAGCCCAACGTGGTCACACATTAGGGTCATAAGATGGCGTAGTACGAGATGAAACAAGTGTACTAAAAACGTATCATAGGTGGTTTTCATGGGTCTACTGTAGGAAAGGAGGATTTATTTTTTGAGAAACTCGGCAGGCACTGGAAGTGATTAATCAGGACAATTGTAGAACTGAAGGTAGAGTTTAGGTGGAAGTGCTTGTAGGGCAAACTGTCAGTGGTAGAAAGCGGATGGAGCTAGTGTTATACTGTTCAGACAGAGAGAGGGCTGAACCAGTGCTCTGCACACGAACATGGAAAGAAGCAGCCACCGTATTCTAGCAATAGCAAAAGGACAAAAGACAGAATTTAGACAAAGTAGGTGTTGGTAAGGAAAAGGCATAGCTCTATGAGTTCCAGTCTCTATGACTGGAAATGTTTTTCCATTTCCAAGAGAATTGGGAAAAACATGGGAAGTAGGAAAGGATTTGGAGATGTGTTCCGATTGCCTTGCAGAGCCAGTAGGACATACACAGGAACATGGCCAAGAGGTCACTGAAAATGGTGACAGAAATCCCGGGAGAATCAAGAGAGAGAGAAAAAGTAAGCTAGAATAGAATATAGCAACGAGAGAACCGGAATTATCTGGACCAACTTTTTTTTTTCTTGCTTCCTGTGTTCAGCTTTTCAGAGCCATGCAACCAGTGAAGTCCCTGAGGATCTTTTTCAAAGACATCGGAAATGTCACCCACCACTATGTTCCTGGTTGCTCACCCTGTCCTGGGTGAGCCTTTCACAGGTTCTTTGACTCTGCTGTCTCATAAACAAAGTCAATCCCCGTCTTTAACGTTCTAGTGGAGGAAGAAATTCAGATCATGGAATTATGCAGATTAGGGTTTAAATCCCAGCTCATTCTCCCTTATTTAAGTTACCCTTTCCGAGTCCGGGGGTCCTGGTGGAAACCGAGTAAGTATTGTTGTTATGAGAGATTAACGCGCTAAGGACTGACAGGATACCGGACCCCTAGGAGGCTCTTGACAGACGCAGTTGTTTCCTAAGCATTCAGTTTGAATCCGGCACTCCGTTTTCTTAGGAGATCTTCACCATAACCCTATGGAAAAGATACTATCATTGAGTCCACTGTATAAAGGAGGATGCTAAGCTATGAAGTATTTAAATAACTTGCCTAAGGTCACACTTCCTGAAATGTTATTTCATTCCTAAAAAATCAGTCTACCAGACATGTTTATGAGAATAGCGCTCCTTTCAAAAAGAATGTGGTGACTGTCGACAGTTATTCGCAGTGACTCCCTTCATTTATCAGACGCTAAGACTAGAGAATCCATCTCCTTGGATGGGAAAGGCAAATATAAGTATAAAAATTTCAGACAAAACCTAATGTTTAGTCATCTTTGGACTAAAGAATTATCTCATCAGAACTGTTATGCAAATGTTTTAGGGCCCAACTTACTCAAAGTCTGATTACATGTTAAAGTTATACATGCAAAGCAGCTATGGGTACGTGGTCATAACACCCTCTTCATTGCCTAGGTAAGAGCCAGCATTTCTGATTGCTTTGAACCATTGCCCCATGGTCTAAGTTGTGGAGAAAAGAGGAGATTCAGATCTCAACTTCTGAAAAACTTGAGTTTTAATTTGACATTGCTCTTGAAATATGAAGTCGTGTTCATTGACAGTCGATTGACACAGTCCGTGTAGGACATATCATACCTCCAGTTTCTATTCAAAGAGGGAAAATATAAAAATCCAGAATGGAGATGTGGCATAAACCTAAGGGCATTTACCAACCAAGGGATTTCTGAGGCTGATGCCAAAGCCATAAATTATATTAGAAAAAAGAAAAGAAAATGAAAAATAAGTTAAATGCCAACTAGTCACAGCCTGGAGTGGAGAGCGTATTCTTGTTCCTTGTAATGGTGTAAATTATTAATATGGAAAGAATGTTTCAAACCAAGTTGACTTTGCAGCCTGTGATCACTCCTTATAGGCAGGCAGTTACTCAGCAAGGTGAAAGTTAACGTTAAACCCATTGACTGACTTTCATGCAACGCCAAATTTTGTGTGTCCCAAAAAGTCACAGAGACAAACACTTTAGATGAATTATTTTGCCTTTTAAAACATGAAGAAAATATTTATAGCAAACGATATATTACTCACCCAACTGACAGATCACTCATGTGTTTTTCTATTTTGAGTATGCCTTGACTGATTCAGTTTTTCTTTCAGTTTTTTAAAATAAAATAATTTCTGAATTGATGTAATGCACATTATTTTTATAAATGAAATAATCTCTAAGTAACTTAATCTTCTAGATTTTAGTTTTAACCATGAAATCTAATTATAAAAGGAGAGGGGTTTGATTCAGTCTCCCTTAAACTTTCTTCCAGCTCTAGAATGTTATGCATCTCTGACCTTTGGCAATAAATAAGGGGCTGGTCATAAACTATTCCTGTACAAAATGCATGCAGTCTTAAAAGGAATTATCTTCACATACACACACCACCAGAGTGGAATGCTCACATTGAAAGCAACAGACGCTTTTAAAAGAAAATACTACAAAACAGTTTTGAATGTTGGGTAAATGAATACATGCAATTTTAATTCATATTTTTTAATTTTACCTCTATCAGTTATTAAAAAATAACCTTATTATATTATCAGAAAAACAAAGTTTTAAAATGTCTCTAATTTGTTTTTTACTTGAGCATTTTAGTTCTTGATGCTGTTGTTAGAGCCTATTGAGTTGCTTCTGATCCATAACAGCCCTTTGTACAACAGGAAAAATACACCTCGTCCTTCAGGATTTTCATAGGGGTCGTTAGGTTTGAGCCCCTCCTTACAGTCACCATGTCAACCTCTTTCCCTGAGGGCCTTCCTTCTTCACTGCCCCTCTTCTTTACAAAATACACTCCCTTTCCCCGGAGAATGGTCCTTCCTGATAACACATATAATCTATGTGAGATGGCTTCACCTAAATATTCTAAGTACTTTAGCCATACTTCCTTGAAGACAGATTGGTTTCACCTAAATATCTAAATATTCCAGTCAGACTTCCTTGAAGACAGATTTGTTCATGATGCTGGCAGTGTGAGCAATATTCTTTTCCAGCACCAAAATTCAAATACATCGATTCTTCTCCAGTCCTCCTTATTCATGGGCCAGCTTTCCTATGCACACAAGGCACATGACTTGAGTCAGGTACACGTCAATACTCAAACTTTCTAACACTTTAAACATTTATTTTTCAATGAAACATGTCGTTTAATTTCTTGTCTGCTGCTCCCATGGCATTGATAGGGGAACCAAGTGAAATGCAAACCTTGTCAACCTCAAACTCTTCAGTTTACTGCTTACTGGTCCAGT
>NW_022103899.1:35307116-35309170 GCF_000313985.2 Echinops telfairi | reverse complement strand
AAAAGGCAGGGCTTCTACTCTCCTAAACAGCTACAGTCTCAGAAACTCTCAAGGCAGGTCTAATAGGAGTCGGTATCACCTGTAGGGCAGCGGGCTTTGCATTGAAATGTTACAAACACTGAACGCGATGGTCTCTCATCTTCATCAGTAAGTGCTCCTGACTTCTCCTTCAGCAAACATTTTGCCTATCGCAGGTTGTGCCCATTCTAGCTCCTCAGATTATTTGCTCAGCATGCAGATTGAATATATATGACAACCGAATGCAGCCCTGAGGTCCACTTTTTCATTCTTATTCTTGAAGTCTTGATATTATGTAATAGCATCATTATTAATAGTTTTATTATCAATTGTAAACAGAGAATAAGTAATGGTATGTAGAATGACTAAATGTGTGCCCCATTGGAAGACACCAAAAACTATGGGAATCAGTCAAGAGTGTACAACATAATACAAACAGAACCATTTATTTTCTGGTTCAATCTTTCATGAAAATAGAAATAATGTCAACCTCCCTCAATCTCACTCCAACTCCAAGCATTAATCATCGTCTAATAACACACCCCTCCCACAACACGTACACAAAATAATCTGCCTGTAGTCACTTTCTCTTCCTTAAATGGCATGCTGTGAACTAGTTTAATTAATCACTATAGTTATTTTTACCACATTAATGCAAGGGTAGGGAATAAATGGTTTTGAGTTCCTAATGAAACTTGAATTTTTAACCAAGCTATACATCTTCTGAAAAGAACACAGATTAAAGGCAGTCACAGGGGGACAGGCCAGTTTTACTTAGTCTGAGATGCAGTGACTAATCTATTAAATGTATCCTTGTAGTCTTCATAACATTTAGAATTGAATAGAATGCAGCCTCAAATTACTTATCAGCTATGCTAGTTAGACCATTGATGATTCAAAAAACATATTTATTTATAGTCAATTTGCCTTAACTATCCATTCATTAGTCCTCGAGTCTGTGATTTGAGCCCACACAACAATCATCATATTAGAAAGCAAATTTTGCAAAATGAGTGAATTGTTTGTCTGCTGGGAACCATGTTAACCACTCGGTCCAAGGATGGAATGTTCAGAAGTAAGCAATCCCTAAATCTTCAGTTTTATTTACTTTACTGAATCTGCAGTCTTTAATTTAGCCCTAGCAAATAATAGTGTTTCAACAAGCATTCAATCCTTCAATTAAAAGGCACCTGCAAAGAGAGACAATTTCTGTAGACAAGTTCAATAACTTATTTTCCTAACAATGAAAAACTAAAAAGGGTGTTGCAATTGGTGCCCTGTGAAGCAGTTAGGATCTCTGCATTTGTCCCTGTTTTATCTAGAGAGTCTATGCTATAAACCCACTGCTACTGAGCCGATTCAGACTCGCAGTTTAGGACACAGTAGAACTGCCACTTTCGCCTTCTGAAGCTGTACATTTTCACAGGGGCAGAAAGTCTCATCTTCCTCCTTCAGAGCAGCTGGTGGGTTCAAAGCACTGACCTTGCAGTTGGCAGCCCAATGTGTAATCCATTACACAGCAGAGCTCTCTGGTTCTATTTATTTAAAGAGCTGTCCTTGGACAAGTGGCTTATTTTCCTGATTCCTACTTCCTACACATGTGAAGTTGGTCCTTTGGTGCATGTATTTTGATGGCTTTTCATTATAAATGTTGTACAGTTGTATCGCATTACAATGAACTGGCATGTCTTGCTTTCAGTTTTTTTAAATCCAAAAGAGAAGTTATCAGCTGCTTTCTCTCCAAAGACAGAGCAGCGAAGCATTCCCAAGCTTTGTCAAACCACAGAGAAAACCAGAAAGCATGAAAGGGCTGGCCTTAATAAAGGGACACATTGATGAAATAATGAAAATGGAGAATGGAAGAAGGTTGATTTTTTTTTGGTGAAATGAAGCAAACTAGATAAAGCATGAAATATTATCACCAGTTTTATTTCTTTTTTATTAATCATTTTATTAGGGGCTCATACAACTCATCACAATCCATACATACATCAATTATGTAAAGCACACTTGTACATTCATTGCCCTCATCATTT
>NW_022103899.1:35296269-35305450 GCF_000313985.2 Echinops telfairi | reverse complement strand
TCCCCAATATGATCACTGAAGACAAATGAGTGCATAAGCAAATGTGGTGAAGAAAGCTGATGGTGCTCAGCTATCAGGATTTTCTATAAGGCAACTCAAAATTGTAGAAAAACTGTCACACAGTTTTGACAAATGTGAATAACTTATCACATATAAATGAGCATAGTGTGTTTGGGGGACCCTTAGACTCTAACAGTGTCAAACCCTTTAGAAGAAGATATCCCGAGCAGATGCCTCTGAGCAAAAGTCAAAGGATGAGAAGTGACTAAAGAAAAGGGTCAAAGGAGAAAAATTTTTAAATTACCCTTGTTAAGAGGAAGTACAAGACAGGTGGAAAGTAGTAAACAAGAGGCTGGAAGAGTAGCTGACTAGGAACCAATGATGCATGATAAAAAGCAAGCTTTCACTATTAAGAACTTAACGCAGGGAATGATTCAAACTACTGCTGGGTAAGTAAAATATCAGCAGTCATCCAATGTAAGCATATGTGAATGAGTCCTGTCCAATGGAATGTTCTACATGGTCTACATTCTACATATGGTAAACACCAGTTGCAAGACTACTAAGCCGTGGGAATGGTGCTAATGCAACTGAAAAAATAAACTTTGTATTTTATTTGATTTTAATTAATTCAGATTTCTTTTGAAATAGCCACATATGGTTAATTTTAGACAGTACAGATTTTCAAACAAATGCTTGTTTTTCATTTTGAATGATTATGAAGTTTTTGAGTCTCAAGTATGTTTATTTAATCATCAAGTTTTATGGAGTATTATGATGGGTTCTGTGTGATTGTTTTAACTCTGCAGTAAAATTTGTTTATATTTTAAGTCTTACATTTTGTGATTCTCCATTAAGACATTCCGACGACAAAGAAGCAAAAGAAGAAATTAGTTATGAATCAGCTAATAGGTGAGAAAAGAGAGTGAGCAAAAACTGATACAAGAAATTCGTCTTTCCCAATACACCCAGGTCCCAGCCATTAAAACAATTTGTTTTCTCCTTGAGCTTAGGCACCTGAGTCACTGGATTTATTGCACTGCCATGATTTTCTAGGGCAAATTAGCTTGTCTATTGGGAAACCAGCGCCCACACCCAAAAGAACTAGTTAGTGCTTTTTCAAAGCACCTATGATATTTTCACCTGAATAGTTATAGCCTGACTGTTGTCACTGAGAACAAAGTGAGTCTCAATATACTCCAAAGTTAGTATTTCCATATACTTTGGTGACCAATTTCTTCTATTTTATATACCTCTTACTTTATGAGTAATTCTAGAATACATTGAAAACACCACTCATACATATACATGCATACATATAATAAAATGTCACACTTGAATTCAGAAGTTAAAATAGGCTATCCTACAAACATTTCTAAAGAGGAGAATCCATGTGCTGAGTTGGAAGTTTTGATTCACTGTTTGTACTACCAGGTATTCGTCTTCCATAGGAAAGATGGACTTGGTGTACCAGCTAGGTCAATATATCAATTGATCTTGTTTGCTCATTGGAAACAATGGTTACTGGGGAAATAGGAGGGTCAAAGACCTGGATATTGGGGGCTTAAGAACACAGATTATTCTGAATAGTCAACTATTGAGGGTCCAAGACCAATCGGGTGAATATTCTGCTGCAGTCTATAGACTAAGACATTTTAATGAACCAGTGAGGAGTTAGGGAGTGCTGCACAAGACGTCTTTAAAATGATGAAGAGCAAGAATGTCACTTTGAGGGCTAAGGTGTTCCTGAAAAAAGCTATCGCATTTTCAATCACCTTATATGCATGTGAAAGATGGACAATGAATACAGAAGACCAAAGAATTGATGCATTTGAATTATCACGTTGCAGAAGAATATTGCAAGTACTGTGGACTACCAGAAGAACAACTGAAATCTGTTGGGGGAGAAGCACAACCAGACAGCTCCTTGGAAGCAAGGATGGTGAAACGTTGTCTTAAGTACTTTGGAAATGTTATCAGGAGACACCAGTCCCTGAAGACAGGCACCATGTCTGCTAAAGTTGAAGAAGACCCTCAACCAGATGGATTGACACATTGGTTGCAACCATGAGCTCAAACATGTCAAATTAATGAGGATGGCACAGGATGAGCAGTGTTTTATTCTATTGTACAGAGGACCAGTGTGAGTTGAAATCAATTTGATGGTACCTAACAATAATAGGGACTAGAAACCCCAAAATGTTATCCTCCAAAAAAATCATAGTAGCTTGACAGTGAACATCAGAGCGAGCATCAGAGACCACCAGCTGAGTCTAGGGATCCTTAGCTGAGGGCTACAGTAGGAGCCAGGGCACATGAATCATAGTAGAAACCAATACACGAAGGCTACAGAATGAGACCAGGAACTGCCCGCGGGCAAGATGATGTGATACTGATGTAAGGAGTAATTGCTTACAGATGTTTCCAAATCTTACACTTTGGACTGAGTTCAACTGTACATGTTATGAAAGAGGTAGATTCTAGGTCTCAGTTATGGAGAAGAAGTTGCAGAGGAAAATCCTGATAACAATATCCAGCATTTAATAGACCTTAACATGTATCAAACACTGTTCCAGGACATTATATGTCTTAACTTATTTAACTCTCTCAATAACGCTATGATTTTCATCATCTCCATTTTACAGAAGAGGAAAGAGAGGCATAAAAGGTTCAACAACTTGCCCAACACCACATCTAAAGAGTGGAGCTAGAATTTCAACCCATGTAGTTTGACTTCACAACTCATACCTTTTACCATTACATCATACACACTGGGTATGAAAAGGCTCAGATTATGGAGAGAAATACATACTTCACTTGGAGATAAAAGGAATTTTACAAGTAGGAATAAATGTATTTCAAATTTTCTTGTCATTTGATCTCATTCAGTAATCATTTGCTATATAAAAATACCCTTTAAACACACATACACACACACATATAGATAGATAATATCAGTACCAAGTATTAGTTCCGATTCACATGTAAGAGAAACTAAAATATAAAGAGGCCTACTAACGTACCCAACATTTTTCTGTATTCTAAGCTCTGAAGCTACACCATTTCTCAGAGAGAAGAAAACAGTATATGCACCATGCACATCTATGGAACTTCTGATGGACAGGACACCATTTATAGCTTTGGGAACAGTGGGCTTTACCCATAAGAATTATTATTGTAATTTAAATTAATTAATTAACAGTTCCTGGAGGGATTTTTAAGTTAAAGTAGCGTTCCACACCCTTGAACTCCCATTTGCTTTATTCTCTCTTGTGAGATCTGTACCCTCAGCCAATCCCAAACCCTTCTCAAATAGGCAGTGTGATCCCTTACTGTCTTAGTAACTGAGCCATTGTGTTTCAATCAGTAGAAGGTATAGCTGGAATGCGTCTTATCCCATCATCAAATAGAAGTCAAATGATAAGATTTCTGAATTCTTTTAGGGAGATTTCCCACCTGATCCTCTGTGTTGCTTTCTCTGAGTGATTTCCATTCTCCAGTAACTCCAAACAGTGAGAGGAACACTTAGCTAACAGATGGCTTCTCCTGGAAAACCTCCAGCTCCCGAAGTCAAGCTTTGTATCATAAGTCTACTTTATGAAATATCGCTGAGATCTTAACATCTGGAAGTCCTGTCTGAGAGAAAAATGCTACCTATTTATTTGCATTATTTTCCTACTGTTTTGGGTAAATTAATAACCAGGACTGGTTATACAGCAAGCATCTTTTTTAACTAAGCAAAGAAGAGAAATTTGCAGGTCAGAAAAATCAATAAAAATCATGGCTTACAAATAACTTAATTTGTAGCTGCAATTCATCCAAATGACTGAAGTGGGCATTGGAATATTATAGCACATGGATCATGACTGTCTTTAAACCATCCTAAGCCAAGAAAGAAGGAGACAGGTGGTAATGAAACACAGGTCTCTACATAAACAGGACACAACCTGAACTGACCTCTACTCTCATTCCTCTCCATAAGCCCAGAAAACACCTCCAGGATCTTACTGTTTTCAAAGTCTTCCCAACAGTTCTTTGAGGTTTACAGGTGGGATATTCTTGTTCCCTATTAGTGCTTCACGTTCAGAGAAAATAACTCACATACCCATGTGGGAGAGGCAAAGTTGGACTATTTGTACTACAGACTCGGCACTCTTTCCACTACACCACAGCATCTCACTCATAAAAATAAAAATTAGAAAAATAACTAAATGAGATCGATTTTCAAAACCTTCATTAGTTTGTTATAGTATGTCTTCCTTCCAAAAATGGGTTGGTATGATAATGCTCTTGTGCATTGATGTGGTCATTTCTTAGCAGTTGGCTTACTGCCCCCAAAGAGGAGACATAGGTGTGTGCCTACATTCCTGCAGAGCTGGGCGGTGGTTAATCTAAGTTGTTGCAACATGTGGAGGTGCAGGAAGAATGAGCCAATACCCATGTGAAAGCTTCTCTTGGCACCTGCCATAGCCAAGTCACCCAAGCTCTGCAAGATTCGCCCTCTTTTAAGGCTCAGTAAAGCTTTCATCTGTAAAGCCAAGAAAATACAAGGCATCGCTTCCCAACTGGCGGTAATGAAAACCTCAATGAAATAATGCTCGGGAAGCACACTGTTTACACAGTGGGCACCAAATAAATAATTGTGATTAAGACGATCATCTATTGACAGGGATGAGATTCTTATAAAGTGATCCATCTGTTTATTGTGTGTGTGTGTGCACACACACACACACACACACACACACACACACACACGCATGCCCTAAGGGAGCAATGGGTCCCCAATTTTGTTCCTCTAAGATTCCTACAATAATGACCATTTTTCTATTCCCAAAATGACTTCCTTTTAGTAAAACCATGAGGACAAAGGGAGCCGAAATGTTCTCGTATCTCACTTCCGGGTTCTTCACTACATCTTACCCTGAGTTTTCAAGGTTATCATGGGGGCTGGTGGCACCGCTTGCTCACTAAACAGATAAGGCAGCGCTGTTGTCACTCTGTTTCAGAAGAAAGATGCACACTGTTTCACACGTCAATGTGTCTGCTCTAAGGAAGTATTCAGATGACCTGTATCCTTTAGTAATTTACAGCTGATGCCAATTCTTTCTCCTTGAAGAATCAAGGACAAGTGCAATAAACAGGATGGAGACACAGCAAAGTCACTCCTGATTTATCACCGGTTCCTCTCTGCCTCCCTTGGCTTTGTGTCATGGGTCAATTATCCTTCCCAGACTTTCCCTAAGCAGAGATGCAGACCCAGCCTGCAGTCTCTGTGCTCCTAGCATGCTTCTCAATATCCAGAAAACATGCCCTGGGACCAAATGGTTATTCACAGTCAGGGGCCTGAGGAGCGAAGTGACTGCTCCTCACTAGGCCACTTGAGGTACATCCCTTATACCAGCTGTTTCGATTCCCAGGCTTCGATCTTCCCATCTGTAAAATTGGTTCTTGGAATATTCACGGGGCACCAGTCCAATTGGCCAGAGATGATCACTTACAAGGCTACACTGAAGGCTTCACGCATTCTTCCAACTTCCTCACTGAAGGGGGAAGATTTACCAACTAGCATCTTTCTGCTGTTAAGTAGGAGCCCCGGTGGTGTGGTTGGGTTATACAAGGACAGTAATTCTAAACCACCAATAGCTTTATGGGAGAAAGAAGAGGCTTTGTACTCCCATAAGGAGTTACAGTTTTAGACCCCCAAAGGGACAGTGCTGCCTTGTCCCATAGGGAAACTATGCATGGGATCGACTATGAGTTGGAATCAGCAATGAGCTTGAGTTGGCCATAATGAGGTGTCACAAAGTTCAGTGACATTGAAGCACATGTTTGTGCACCATCTGGGAGGCAAGTAGTCTGAGACCAGGGTGTTAGCCTTCTGGATTCCTTCTGAGGTTTTGAAAGAAAACCAATTCCACATTTCTTTTTTAATTCTGGTAGCTCTGGTCTTTCCTCCATTTCTCTGCATCTCTTTCACTCTTTTATGATAAGGACATTAATATTATTGGAGTAGGACTTACCCGACACTGGTATGACCTCACCTTAACAGGTTACATCTTCAAAGACGATTTCCAAACAAGGTCCTAGTCATGGTCACTAGAAATGATGACTTTAACATATCTTCCCAAAGTCACAATTCATCCCAGGACACAGTAGGACAAATTCCATTTAAGGCGGGGGTCCGAGGCATGAGGGCAGCAGGGTGCACTTGCAGGAGGGACAGATACGTTGCTTAATTGCGGGGTTAGATTACTGGTGTAGAGGTTTTCCCTGTGGGGCTGACAAGTTATCTACAAATCTAAGCTCAAACTACTACTCGTTGAACAAGATCGTGATGATAATTCGGTAAAATAATGTCAATCCAGTGCTTAGTACTACTCCTGGCACGTATTTTTGCTGAGGTTAGGTATCAAGTTGATTTCAAATCATAGGAAGAAAGCCTAAATAACAGGTAAGGACAAGGCTTAATAGAGTCTGCTGGGAGCCAGGATGCCTCCAACTTTGCCCCTGAGCTGACCCTCTAAAGTTCTTCCCCAAGGCTGACCTCGTAAAAAGTTCTGCACAAACAGAAAGAATGCGCCTTTTTGAGCGACCAGCAAACCAGGGACAGTGACAGCCATGAAGGAATCATGGCTGTCATCATGAACGATGACAATCAAAAATGACTATCTAGGCTTCTCATGAGAAGACCTCAGCCTGTAATTTCCATCTCAGAGGGACCAAGCCCATTCCTCGTTTCTGTACAGTACATATAAGCAGGAGTCCCTGAGCTCAGGGCTGATGCCTGATATAGCCTCAGCCTGGGCTGATACCCTGTTCTGCTTCAGCCCATCTGCACCCACCTAGGCAAGACATAAACTTTGCTGTGTGTAACCCACCTGGCCTCGTGACTGAATTCCGTCTCTTCTCTCAACCTTACAAGAAGAATAAGAATTTTGTTTCTGTGACTCACCAGAATCATGACATCCATTCTTCAAACCCAAGATACTAACTTGGATTGCTAGAAAATTTCTCTAAAACTATATATATACGCCCAAGTCAGTGGCATCCCTGGTGTAGTATCACCCTGTGCAGAAAGTCAATGTGACAGCCTGCCCCCAGATCTTTTCCTATACCAGATCATTCAAATCGTCAATAATGGTTGTTATCAATTTTAATCATAGAAAATATTTAAATTATTATATACATTGCTTAAAGTTAATATGTCAGATTATAGGAATGAAAATAAGAAAGTTGTTTTGTAAAATCTCTCTACATTGAATCACAGCATGATTAGTAACTGAGTAGAAGTCTATTTAGATCTTTCTCTTTATTTTCCTTTACTCAGTTTTATAAACATTAATTAACATAATATTGTAGCTAAAAGATCATCATTAGATATGGTGAATATGGAACAAAAGTAAATGAATTTGCCTTTCATACTTGTTGCCTTGAATAAAACTTGCCTTGATAAAACTGAGCAGAGTTTGAGCAATTTCTGAGATAAGAAAATTTATCAACGTGTTAATTTTAGGATGCTTTTAAAATAAGATTGCTGATAAAGACTAAATATAATATAATATAGAGTAAATCCTTAAAAGAAAATTATCTAACTATTATGATCTAAGCATTGTTGATTCAAAAAAAGAAATATATTAACACGATGATATCAGCTATTAGAGGAGAAAGATTAGGCTTTCTATCTAGAAGAGATTTGCAGATTTGGAACCTTACAGGAGCAGTTCTGTCCCGTGCTAGCCAGAATGACTAGATGCCTGTGAGGGACTTCAAGAAACTAGGAATGGACACACAGGGAGGGAGGCAGATCTCAAACAGGACAGGAAGACACACAAGAAGTTTAGATGAGTAAATGGAGTCTCTTTGTTAAGATTATGAGATTAAATTCCAATTTTACTACTTTTTACTGGTGTGTGCTAAGAAAATAACATAGAATTTTCTTTGTCTCCATCACCTCATGTATAAAATAAGGTCAATTATGGAACCTGTTTAATAAGGTTGTTGTGAGAGTTAAATGATTATGCACAGTCACTCACACCCAGAAAAGGCAGGACACAAAATGAACCCTTGGAATAATAGTAATGTTTAACTGTTCCCACATATTTGCATATTATACAGCGTTACATAATATTACATACTTAAAAACAGAATGTTGTCAATTTGTTACACAGATAATTAATTAAACTACTTAGTCCTCACTGACTATATTGATCATTTTCGAACGGATTCGCTTTAGATAAATCTATATCACATCATGAAGAAAAAAATTATCATTTTCTTTCCAGGTTATTTTTAAAAATCACTTTATTGGGGGCTCATACAACTCTTATCACAATCCATGCATACATTAATTGTGTCAAGCACATTTGTACATTCATTGCCTTCATCATTCTCAAAACATTTGCTCTCCACCTAAGCCCCTGGCATCAGCTCCTGATTTTCCCCCTCCCTCCCCGCTCCCGCCTGGCTCATAAACCCTTGATGATTTATAAATTATTATTTTGTTATTTCCTACACTGTCCAACGTCTCCCTTCACCCACTTTTCTGTTATCCGTCCCCCAGGGAGGAGGTTATATGTAGATCCTTATAATCGGTTACCCCTCCCTACCCCACCTTCCCTCCACCCTCCCAGTATTGCCATTCTCACCACTGGTCCTGAAGGGATCATCTATCCTGGATTCCCTGTGTTTCCAGTTCCTATCTGTACCAGTGTACATCCTCTGATCTAGCCGATGTAGATCCCAATTCTAAGGTAGAATTGGGATCATGATAGTGTGGGGGAGGAAGCATTTAAGAATTAGAGAAAAGTTATATGTTTCATTGTTGCTACACTGCACCCTGACTGGCTCGTCTACTGGCTCATCTCCTCCCCATGACCCTTCTGTAAGGGGGTGTTCCATTACCTACAGATGGGCTTTGGGTCTTCACTCTGCACTCCCCCTCATGTACAATAATATGATTTTTTGTTCTTTAATGCCTGATACCTGATCCCTTCGACACCTCGTGGTCACTCAGGCTGGTGTGCTTCTTTCATGTGGGATTTGTTGCTTCTAAACTAGATGGCTGCCTGTTGAACTGCAAGCCGTTATGACCCCAGATGCTATATCTTTTGATAGCTGGACACCATCAGCTTTCTTCACCATATTTGCTTATACACACATTTGTCTTCAGCAATTGTGTCAG
>NW_022103899.1:35281464-35295238 GCF_000313985.2 Echinops telfairi | reverse complement strand
TCATTTGCTCCCATGTGCTCTGATCAGACATGTCCCTCTCCCCAAGCTGCAGCTTCAGTGCTGTCCTCTAAAGTAAATTCTTCTGGGGGGAGGGGAGGTTGTCCATGTAGCTGGGATTGGGGCTGGGCCCTCAGACCCCTCCACTGGCTCTCTTCTCCATTTTTTTTAAATGATATTTTACTCATGACTGGAAGGAGCCAACTACATTGAAATTTACCCCTTATTACTATTACTGAAACAAGAAGACCCTCAAGAAATAGCTTGCATAGTGGCTGCTCGGCACAGGACCAGGCTGTGTTGTGTTCTGGGTACACAGAACTGAGTTGATAGTGCATACCAACATAATCATCACCATTATTTCTTTTTTACTTAAGTAGAAGGGTGATTCATTATGGTCCCATCTGTGTACACTGATTATGCTGACCTCAAGGCCCTCATTCAAGGGAGGAACTTCATTTTGTATGAGATGTCATTCCATCTCAGTAAAGGTAGAATCAGAGATGGTGGAAAGATCATTTGTTGATGTGAAAAAGAATTATAAATCATCTTCATTACTAAGAGAATGTATGGAATCTATTTGTCTGGAAGCCTTCAAAGGTAAGCATATAAAATAGTCGATGATTTGGGTCAAACCCACTTGGAAAACAAATATTCACAGAATTAGTCATAAGTGTTTATGAGTAATCCTTCTAGTCCGTATTGAATGGTTATGTTGTGCTGCTGTTTATTAAGACTATACATTCTAACCTCAAAGTGTTTTGATATTATGTGATCACACACTGATAACTTATTCCTATGGATCAAACGTGCTTTGTAACAAAGCACTCACATGTTACTCTCCTGGCCAGGTCTTCATTAACGTCTTAAACAAAGACATGAGTACTAGATGGATAAGGGCTGATGCTGCATCATTAGAGTAGGAAAATAATCTAAGGGTTCAGAGAGTCACTAAAAGAACAACACTAGCTCTATAATTATGTTGTCACTTTGAGATGTGATAACCAAATATTACAAACAAAGATGAAAAGGCATAATTCCCAATCTGTCTGAATCTTTTGTATATACAGAAATATAATAACCATATATAAAATATCTATAAACTCTTCAGAAATCACTTTTTGGCTATTCTACTTTTAAAAACATATATGAGCAGAGGAGAAAACACAAAGGGGACCAATGGAAAAAATGTTGCACTGAAATATTACTAATGTAAGAGGGAAAAAATAAAGCTTATGGCTAAGTATTCTCCATTTCTTTTAGTAAGGTAGGAAAGATGGAGAAATATAAATTAGCATTTATGTTCACAAGAGATCAATAGTATTTGTAAAAGGAGAGGGACCGACTACTATATCATCTTTGATTATAAAACAAAATAAATGCTTTATTCTCCCGTAAGATCACAGCAAATGGTTTCAGTTTCGTTATTAAAAGGATTCCTTCTTGTCTCCTGCTTATTTGAGTTCATGAACAGAACCAATGGCTGACATTATGGAATTACTGAAGTGGAAAGGAGATTTGTGTTAGATGAGACCGAATCATTGAGGTAACAAGTACTATATTGTTACAAAGGGCACACAATTGTGCACTGGGTTTTTAATATGGTAGTACTCTAATTCAACTGATGAAGCTTCACTTTAAAGGTGCATTTTGATAGAATATCAATATCAGAGGCAGGAAGCAAGTGGAATGCCTAAACATAGACCTTAGTTATCAAAAAAGGGGGTCTTAACACACCAGGATTTTTTTCTAACTATGTGAAAAACAAACTAAATAGAGAGGTGTACAGTGGTTATGCATGGCTTGCTCATTGCAAGGCCAGCCATTCAAAACCCACAGCTGCTCCCTGGGAGAAAGATGGGGCTTTCTTCTCCCATACAGAGTTCCCCTCAGAAACTCACAGAGCAGTTCTACCCTGTCTTACAGGGTCACTATCAATCAGCACCCACTCCATGACTGTGAGTTTTTTAGTATGGTCAAAAGAGAAGTGAGAAATCCTAACACGGTACCTTTCTAGAGAGAAGGCCCGGTCAGGCGACTGGATGAAGTGGGCTTTAGCTCCTTAGAGAAGCAGGTGAAACCGAAGAGCTAATGGAAACAGGCATTAGTATTTGCATCTGGGTCAGCCCCTCCCACTTCAGGAGATCTCAAGTCCATCCTTGGAGGAGAGAAACATCGGGACGGTTCTTCATGCCCTGCTTATTCCTCACCTCGAGAAATGATCAGCTGTACTCTCACAGCTAGACTTGCCAGCAGACCTCATTATTGCAAAGTGTTTTTTTGAATTCCTCTATTATATCCGCACCAACCCCATGTTGCCTAAAATACCACCAATAATCAATCTCTTTCTATAGAAAATGAGAAAGTTTAAAAGATAAACAGGAGGCTGAGGTATGCTTCGTTAAATTCACCATTTGTAAAATACTGTGGAATCAACTGATAAGAGCAAATGCTGACTAATATCAGTTTTGTTTTGTTTTAAAATTGAGTGGAGCCCTCGTGACTTAGCCCTCGTGCATTACCAGTTGGGCTGTGAATGGAAAGGCCAATAGTTCAAATCCACCAACCACCCCCGAAGAGAAAGATGCGTGCCTGTAAAGATTTCCAGTCTTGGAACCCAAAGGGAAGTCTGCTCGGTCCTGTATGGTCGCTGTGAGTCGGAATTGGCAATGGTTTTTTTGTTTTGTTTGAAAGAAGAGGGAAGATTCAATTGAAAATATAAAGCTGGCACTTAAAAAGAAAGTCCCTAGTAAGCCCAGAAGAGAAAGTTTAAAATTGAAAAACATTCTCAGAACGAAAAACAAACAAAAAAAAGATGCCATAGCCAGGGCTATTTTTAGTTGCATATACTTGTGTCCATGTATACGCCACGGCAGGCTTACCAAAAGTCTTTACCAAACTCCCCAGACCTGTTCTACATCTCTGGTTGTCAGGATCCTAATTGGGAAAGTGGGATTTTAATAAAGAGATCCTTTACAAAGGTGTGGGCTGTGGGTAGTTTCGCTCAAAAGGTTAAAGAAATAAACACCTGCTAAATAAGTCTTGGGAGACACTAAAATCACTAAGGATAGTCACAGGAAATACATGACTATCCTCTCCAGCCACTTGAATAATTAGCAAGACTTTCTCCATAGGGATAAAAAACTATTCTGGTAACTAAGATGCTAGCAAAAGAGACCGCTGTCATTTGGGATTATGTTATAACACAGCCTTTAGAGAACTCTAAAGGGTGAGACCCACAAGACCCACAACGGGTCATGTAAGCAGAGATGGCTAGCAAAGCTTCAGGGGTTCAAGGGACAGGTACTGATGGATCAGGTCATTCTATGAAAGTGTTCTCTTTCCTATGATTAAACGTGAAGATTTGTGATCCACAAAAGGGCCATATTTTCACCAAATAAAAAATCACGACTAGTTGAACAGAATGTCACTAAAGCAGGACACAAAGGGTGTCTTAGTTCAGGCACTGAGTAAGGGCACAGTCTCAGGTTCATGTAGACTTCAGGTCTTAGAGAAGGGCTAAGGAGTCCTCCAGCACCCACTGCTGTCTTCTAATTAGCTCCAGAAAGAGAAAGTAAAACTTGGGCATAGCAAACTTTGCCAGAAGGAAAGAATTATTGGTCTTGCTGAACGAGGTGATCTTAATGTGCTTGGTTTGCTTAGTTAGTATGATCCAGGTAGTGAAACATCTGCTATTCACCTGACACTCTCAAACCTCAGAAGTTTTAGAAAACTACTAATCATTTGGAAAACTAATAATAACAAGAACAATATCTCAACAGAGGGCCAAGAACATAAAAAAATCTGCCAAACTCATTCTATTTAAACAGAGCAGCAGGAGCGTGTGAGGGGGCAGGCTGTTTGACTCTCTCCATTATAGATTCCATAATAAAACATGAAAAAATCCAACTCCCACACTCTGAGAAAACCAAGTTGTCAAGATTCAAAATTGAATGGAGACACGAGACAGCTGGAAGTTCCCCTCCTTCCTGCTCATTTTCATAGTGCAATTTGAGATGTTTTCTTAGTTATCAAAGATTTTTATCTTTGGCTTCCTGGATGCCTAGGTAGCTCTTGTCCGAGGGTGTGCAAAACAAACCACAAAAATCCCACTATTGTAAACTTGATTTAAAATTTTGATTTTTATTCATTAAACAGTCATTTCTAAAATAACTTACTGCAGCAGCTGTTTATTTCTAATTGAATGGTGGTGGATGGAAAGTAAATAGCTTCAAGCAATCCTCTGGGATCATTCATTTCCAGTAAAAATGGGGGACTATATAGTGTGATAATAAGCTAATCAATAAAAGTCCTCTGTGAACCTGAAAAAAAGCCAGGTTATATGCCAGGACCAGACTTAGAAATGTATTGTCCTGGCATGTCCTTTACTTCAGGGCATGAGCCTTGTCAGTCAGTGAATGCAGCTGTACTTAATAAAGAGTGAGAAACTACATGAAAAATAGCGAATTTAAAAATTAATATTGCTTATACGCTCTTTTAAAAAACCACACATAAATCACATTATGGCATAAAATTGAACCATTTTAAATGATCACTTCAAATGTTCAAATATTTTCTAACATTTGGTGGCTTGGCCACTTGAAGATTACTATTGGGATAGAAAACATTTTTTCCATGGAATTCTATAAAATAGGCCAGAAGCTTGAGTCCTTAGAGATTATATTTTAAAATGTAGTTTTGTGTTGTTTTGGAGGTTTAGGTAAGTTTAGGTAAGTTTTATCGTCTGGACACAAAAAATAAGAATTGTTTGATTTCCTTGTTGAGTTTAGGCCCACCTGTGATTAACATGCTGCTGATTCCTCAATGCAAATTGCTATGAGGAGTAATTTTCTTGGAAGATGTGGTGCATGAATGGTTTACCAACACTCCTGATTGTGCTGTTGAGAGAAAATGATTTTCCCGATCATCTTTAAGAAGCCATTATAGACATCTTATTCTCTTAATGCAGATTATGTACCTGGCAGGACTTTCTGCTCTAATTGATTTTTATTTTCCATAAAAAACAGGAGAACCAACTTTTCTCCTATCTCCACCCATATTTTTTGGCTACGTCTCTTAAATGTGTTGTAACTTTTCCGTGAAGAAGGTGTTGGAGAAACCTGTGCCACATAGCTTACAGGTTTTAAGAAAACACAAACATGAAAACCACACTGTCAATCTATTCTGAACAATGATTAAGATACAGCTTTTCCCTTCACATAATATTCACAATCACTTCTATCTAAACAGAGTCTTACACTTTGTATTCCAAGGAGTGTGGTTTTTACAAAGGTGAAAGTACATTTCTTTATTGAAGGTATTGATGACAAGACCCATTTTAATGCCCTCCTTATCTGTTAGCAGTGGTAGAATACGACTGTGCTTTGTATTGAATTTTTAGATTTCTTATATGTGGAGTTAATTTTTTAGTTAATCAGATACTTTAGATGTTGATGCTGCGTTGTGAACATTCTCATAGAGCCTCCCCTAGTCTACGAAGATTAAGATGCAGCTTACCCGAGCCATGGTAGTTGTAATCATGCCTTATGCACGTGAGAACAGGACAATAAAAACGGAGGACCAAATAAAAATTAGTGCATGCCACTGTGATGTTGGCAAAGAATGTGGAATTGGACTGCCAGAAAAATGAACAAACCTGTCTCGGAAGGAGAACAGCTAGATGCAAAAATAGTGAGACGTTTCCTCACTTCCTTTCCACAAGCTATCGGGAGGGACCAATTCCAAGAGAAGGACATCATGCTTGGTAAAGTAGATGTCAGCAGGCAGAGTGGGGGAGAAGATCCTCAGCAAGCTGCAGGGGTCGGGGGTTGGGGGGGGTTGTTAATAATGGGCTTAACAATGGCATGGAGCTTGGCAGCATTTCCCTTTGTTACACATAGGGTCACTATGAGTTGGAACCAACAATATGACCATAGAGTCTAAGCAACATAGTAAAAGATCCACTTATATTATTTTCTAATTCCAGGGGTTTCAAAACCAAATAATTCCTAAGAAAATCGTTTTAGGGAATCAAGCTAAAACAATGTTACATTCAAACAAACAAACAAGCATATAAGCAGCTACTTTGCCAGCTGACAAAAAGAGCTGCATCAGCTCTGTGCCCATCCCAAGGAAAGGTGGTCCAACGGAATGTGGAAGTCGTTGAACAATATCACCCATATTACATACAAGCACATTTATGCTGGAATAATTCAAAAATCGATTGGTAGGGAGCTTGCCAGTAATTCAAGCTGGATTCAGAAAAGACAGGGAACAAAGGTTATCATTACTGATATCACATGGACCTTGGGTTTAAGCAAACACCAACAAGATACTTGCCTGTGTTTGTCCATAAAAAGGTATTCATTCAACTGTGTGGATCATAACAAATTATGGGTAGAGCTGTGAAGAATAAGGATTCCAGAACACTTCATTGTGCTCATGTAGATCCTATACATAGACCTGTACAGGCAATGCTACCTGGATAAGCATCAGAAAAGGTGTGGGTCAGGGTTGTAGCTTCTCACTATAGGTATTCAAACCTGTATGCTGAACCAATAATCTGCGAAGCTGGACTCATGAGGACAAGGGCAACTGCTGGACTAGAGGAAGAATCAAGAACAACCGTGCTAAGCAGATGGACAACCTGGTACGTGAAGAGGAGCTGAGGAACCTCCTGATGAAGATGAAAGGCTACACCCTCAGTCAGTATGGGTTACACCTCAACGTAAAACAAGTCTGCCAGCTGACCCAATATGCAACATCAAGAAAAAGGGAGAAAAGACTGGAGTTGTCGATCCTTTCATTTTATATGGACTCACAATCAACGCACATGGAAGCCACAAATCAAATGACACATTACACTGGGAAAATATGCTGCAAATGACCTCTGTAAAGTGTGAAAAAGCAAAGCTGTTACTCTGAAGTCTTAAGGCAGGCCCCAAACAAGACCCAAGCCATGGTATTTTCAATAGCCTCCAGTGCATTTTAAAACTAAACAATGAATAAGGAAGACAGAGGAAGAATTGATGTCTTTGAATTACGGAACTGGTGAAGACTAAAGAATAGATCGTGGACTGACAGAAGTACAATGTCTTAGAAGTACAGCCAGACTGTTCCTTAGGAGTGAGGATTGTGAGACTCAACTACTTTGGACATGTTCTCAAGAGTGACCAATCCCCAGAGAAAGACACCATGCTTGGTAAAATAGTCAGCCAAAATGAAGCCAACTAAGAAGCTGGAATGACACACTGGCCTCAATAAAGGGTTCAAAGAGCAATAATGAGGGTAATGTACTATCAGGCATTGCTTCATTCAGTTGTGCCTGGGATTTCTATGAGTCAAAACCAACTCCATAGCGCCTAACAAAAACAAAGAAGAATAGTAGAGTGGAGGCTGAAATAAACTTACTGATGAGCACATTCAATTTCAAGTACATACTGGACTAGAGTGGAGTCAGCTGGTAGACAATGTGGTTTATGAACTTGATTCTAGGGGAAGTTGTCCAAGCCAGGTGTACAGGTTTGGGAGTTGTCTGTATACAGATAATTGCTAGAACTTTGAAAGTGGACATCGGAAGCCAAAAAGGGTGCATCTAGAAAGACGAGTCTCATATCCTAGGCAAAACACTCATTGTTCTTTCAGTCACTAACTGAGATCTAGTCTTTAATGATTTGGACACTCTAAAAAGTGTTCACCCGTATGCATGAAGCTTATGAGTACATAAAATGCAAAATGATTGACCGATGTGTTATTAAAAAATGTATATAAGGTCCCCATCCCTCGTCATCAAATTTTAGAGGTACAGTTCTTTTACTCCCTCATTATTATAGCTTTCTCTGTGTAAAGAGCAATTATAGCTCAATACAGTAATTACAGTTACTATTTTCTTAATGCTACTCTCTCCATATAGAATCATAATTGATACTATTTATTATGATTAGAAGGTCAGATGAAATGAACATATATCTGCACAGTTATGTGCAACCCTGGTTAAAAGATATGAACTTTTGGAAACAGTTACATTGTAGCAAAAAATGTACTAAAAACAAATCTGTTGGTGAAACTCTTTAGATTTGAAGCTTTTATTCGTTTTTGTCCATTGGTCAATATAGGAAGCCCTGGCAAAGCTCATGCATAATCTTCCTAGTTTGTTCCCATGTGGCACCGCCTGCCTGCATTGTACTGAAAGACCTCTGTTTTGATTCATAAAACCACATGAATTGAAATGCAACTCATGCCAGCCCCGTAGTGCAACTTACAGTCATGCTGTGGTATTGAGGCACTGCCTGCCTAAGTCCCATGCAGAGTTATCTTCTGATTTGGATTCAGTCCCAGCAGAATTGAATCCCTGTTCCTCAATTAATTCAACTGCCCAGACTGCTAGACAATTCATGGGTTGTGTCCACTTAGTTCCTTATGAATCACTTTCCTCCCAACATTTCAGTTCATCCTTCGTGTCCTGTGCCTAGGAGAACTCCCCCAAGCCCTTTCTTACTTGCTTGCACTGGGCATTGTCTGAAAGGGACGGCTCTCATTATCCCCCTTTGATAATTAACACTTTAATTCTGGTTCCAAAACAGCTAGCCTTCGCTTTGAAAAACAGTACAATAAATCCTTAGGGTACACCTCCTTCCTCTTCCTTTCCTTTTCCAAAGAATCATGTCTTCCAAACGACTTAGATTTCAAGTGGAAAACATTCTCAGTGAATGTACATGAACATTTATAGATCATTTGCAGATGGCAATGCTTTTAAATGAGAAATGTTATATCCATACCAAAGGAGCTCTGGGGTCACTATAGAACAGGCATGGGGTTCCTAACCCCACCTCAGAGGTTTAAATCCACCATCTGCTCCACAGGAGAAAGACTCCGCTGTATTCTCCTATAAGGATTTCCAGTCTTGTAAATATTCTGAGACAGTGGTTCTCAATCTTCCTAATGCTGCGACCCCATACAGTTGTGGTGACCGACCCCCAACCATACAATTATTTTCGTTGCTACTTCATAACTGTAATTTTGCTACTATTATGAATTGGGTGACCCCTGTGAAAGGGTCTTTTGACCTCCAAAGGGATCGTGCCCCACAGGTTGAGAACCGCTGCTATAAGCTAAGATTGCTAAGAGCTGGAATCGACTTGAGGGCAGTGAATGTTTTAGATGACTGATGGCTTGCTTTATGACTAGTTATGTAAAGAAAACACGGTGTCATCCATATGTATATACACACCCATATATATACACACACATATGTATAGATTTATGGGAAATATGTTATCACCTTTCTGATGCAAAATAACCCTTCACAATCTATTTTGTCCTTTTTTAAGAAATAATTTCCAGCTATGAGAAAGGCAACAACAATCTGCAAAATGTATGGACTTGTATTGGTCTTCACCAAAAGCCTTGCCTAAGTTTTTTCTTTCTAAGGGCTCTAAATATTAGGGCCACTCATTTAAATACATAATCACATTATGTGCTGTCTCTTATTTCAAGGTTTCACATATATGTTCCCTTCTATGAGTAGTTTTAAACAAGTAGATTAGTGGTGCAGGCGTATTATAACAAGGAGCTTTGGTGGTGTTGTCAGATCCTCAACACCCCAAACCAAAAGAGACTTGTGGTAGTTATACAATCTGTTGTCAAATGAAAAGATTAAGAGTGAATGGGGTAGATTCTAGCCTGTCAATCAGATCGCAGTTCGATGACCTCATATGGAGGCACTAAGATGATAAATAGCTCACTGGAGGTGGGACACACCCTCAGTCTCTGTGAGACAGTCTTGTTGAAGTTGACAAGCCACATGGAGACACACTGATGGCAGCCAGAGCCTCAGAGCTGGAGAAGCCACAAGGAGTCCCCTGCCAGCACTGAGATGCTTACAACGCCACTGGATCCACAAGACTTTCCGCCCACTGGCCTGTGATTGTCCTGCATTCGGTGTCATTAGTTCCATGAGTTTCATGAGTCTGAAGAGGACTTTATAGACTGGTATCAGACATCTGGACTAATGTCAGATTTTGGACTTGATCTGGACTGGGCTGGGATGTTTTATCAATATTCCATTGCTCTTGCGCATAAACCTCTTTCTTATACACATATGAGTGTCGATGGATTTGTTTCTCCAGTCTACCCAGACTAACACAAGAATCTTAAAGAAAAACCTAAACTTACTTCCATGGAGTGGATTCTGACTCCTAGTAGCCCTGGAGAGTTGAATGGCCCCTGTGGGGTTTTGAGACAACTCTTTATGGGAACAGAAAACCTATTCTTTCCCTTCTCTACCAGTGGTGGTTTCCAGCTGCTCACCTTGAGGTTAAATATCCCAACACGTAACTCAGGGATCTTTAAAAAGAAAAGAAAAAAAAAAGGCAGGGGTGGATGGGCGCACAGTGGCACACTTGGTTCAGAACCCACCAGAAGTTCCTCAAAAGATCTCACTGCCATGGGGTCCATTCCAACCCATGGCGACCCATAAAGACAGAGTAGAATTGGTCCTGTTGGTCCCGAGACTGTAACTCTGTGTGGGCATACAAAGCCTCTTCCTTCTCTCACGGAATGGCTGGTGGTTTCAAACAGCAGACCTTGAGGATTGCAGCCCAACACATAACCACTATGCCACCAGTGTAGGCCTGGCCATTTGCTTCCCCAAAACCACAGCCTTCTAAATCAAATGGGGTAGTTCTACTCTGCACAGCTGTGGTTGTCATGAATCAGAATGGACTTAGTAGCCACTGATAGCAAGAGGTGGTACAAAGGGTTGGCTCTTAGCTACTAACCCAAAGGTGGATGCCTTCAACCCAACTAATAGTCCCACAGGAGAAAAGGCCTAGAGATATGCTGTCTTTAAGATCAGAGTCAAGAAAATCTACAGAACGATTCTAGTTTGTAACTCAAGTTGTCATCATGAATTGGAATCAATTTGACAGCAACTAACAAATAAAAATCCCAAGACCACCACCCATTTCCCACGTTTCTCCAAAGCGAACCTTCTTTCAGGGGCACGTTGTCTTTGCTATTGTTTTACCTGGGGTGCTTTCCAAATTCGGCTACATATGCAACCCCTCCACATGCTATCTATGTCCCACGAAATCTTTTGCTGTGCTGTGAGGAATGGGAACAAATATCCCTCCTCTGAATTACGGCACTTACAGGAAATACTACACTTTACCACTTAGAAAGCATTAACTCCTCCTTAATATTATTGCTATATCTTGCATATCTTATGTATGTCAAGTGGAAGGAAAGGACAACATATTATGCATTTTATTTTATAACACGAGCATGGTTTATAGAAATAGGAGGAAATATATGGCTTTCTTGTTTCTTCTAAAAAATCTTTTCATTATCCTCTGAAAGAACATTTTATTTTAGACTCGATATTTAGTGATATCTCAACATTAAAAGGTCATCATTTTGCCATCTCAAGAGAAGCCACAAGCCCACATGGAAGAAGCACACCAGCCTGTATGATCATGAGGAGTAGACAGAATCGGGTAACACACACCAGAAGACCCCAAACAAAAACAAAAAACATTGTTGAGAATGAGAGGGGTTGGAGCAGAGACCCCAAACGCATCTGTAGACTGTAGGATAGCCCTTCAGAGAAGGGTCACAAAGAAGGGATGAGTCAACCAGGGTGCAGTATAGCACTGATGAGACACACAATATTCCTCTGGCTCTTTGAGGCTGCCTCACCTCCACGATCATGAGCCCGGTCCTGTCTTTCAGTTCTGGCTAGACCGAAGCATGTACATTGGTTACAGACATGGTTACAGACAGATAAGAGCTCACAACACATGGAATCCAGATTAGATAAACCCCTCAGGTACAGAAATGGGAGTAGCGATATCAGGACAGGGTGGGGGAAGGTTGGGAGGAAGGGGAAACCGATGTCAATGATAGATGTATTAACCCCCCCCCCAGGAGGATGAACAACAGAAACATGGGTGAAGGGAGATAGCAGTCAGTGTAAGATATAAAAAGGAGTCACGAGGGAGGGGGTGGGGACCGGGAGGGGAAAAAAGAGCTGATTCCAAGGGCTCAAATAGAAAATAAATGTTTAGAAAATGATGATAGCAACATGTGTACAATATGTTTGATACAATTGATGTATGGGATATTTTTTTTGATGTTTTCATCTGTTTATTCTTTTTTTTTAATCATTTTATTAGGGGCTCATACAACTCTTATCACAATTCATACACACATCAATTGTGTAAAGCGCATTTGTACATTCATTGCCCTCATCATTCTCAAAACATTTCCTCTCCACTTAAGGCCCCGGCATTAGGTCCTCATTTTTCCCTCCCTTCCTGCTCCCTCCTCCCTCATGTGTGGAATATTACAAGAGCTGTAAGAGCCCCAATAAAATGATTTTTTAATAAATAAATACTATTATTATGTGAATGCTGAGAAGGCATTTAAATAAAGAAAAAAAAGGCCACATTTAATATAACTCTCAGATCAATCTTCAGAGTTTAATATATACTGGAGAGTGTCAAAAACTTCATAGCAAAATGAAGTAAAAAGATCACAGAATTTTTCCATTATATCTGAATTATTTGGGGGTTGTTACTCATTTTTTAATTATTAACTTGCGTAATCTCAATCTGGGATATAGGTCTTGGTGATGATGAGGGATGAGAATTGGATTTCTAGGCACAGGGTCAGTGGTTCAAACCCACCAACCACTCCATGGGATAAAGATGAGGTTACCTGCTCCTGCAAAGACATACAGGCATTTCCTAGTATAGGAGGCTGCTCTTGAATAAGAACCAACTTTCACGAGGGAGGGAGAAAAAATGAGGAGCTGATACCAAGGGCTGAGGTGGAGAGCAAATGTTTTGAGAATGATGAGGGCAATGAATGTACAAATGTTCTTGACACAATCGATGGATGTATGGATTGTGATAAAAGTTTTATGAGTCCCCATTAAAATGATTTTTAAAAAAAGAACCAACTGATTGCAGCAGATTTTTTGTATATATATTTCACATTAAAAGTTTACATAAAAAAATAAGATGAAAATAGAGGAAAATAATTTGAAAAACCAATAGCAATTCAAAACTTTTGTAGTCTTTATTTGAAAATGCTCTGTACAACATTACATAATTTTAAAAAAGATTAAATTGTATTCTATCAAAGAAATTCCTAGAACAAAAGTAAGTAACTTTGAATATGAAAAATTATCAAAGGGCTTCAAAACATTTATAGAAAAGCTATATATGATCCATCAAACTCTGTTTAGTGCTATAGTCAGTGGAGCATTACACTAAGTCTATAGCTATTTGGCAAGTTCATTATTATAGTGCACACACATACATACATAAAAAGCTCTGGAAGTGCGTTATTATAGTGCACACACACATACATAGGGAGATCTGGTAGTACATTATCATAGTGCACACACGCATACATAGGGAGATCTGGTAGTGATTATAGTGCATACATACATACATACATAGGGAGATCTGGCAGTACCTTATTATAGTGCACACACACATACATAGGGAAATCTGGCAGTACATTATTATCGTGCACACACATACATACATAAAAAGCTCTGGAAGTGCATTATTATAGTGCACACACATACATAGGGAGATCTGGTAGTACATTATCATAGTGCACATATGCATACATAGGGCGATCTAGTAGTACATTATTATAGTGCACACACACATATATAGGGAGAACTGGTAGTGATTATAGTGCACACATACATACATAGGGAGATCTGGTAGTGATTATAGTGCACACATACATACATAGGGAG
>NW_022103899.1:35274264-35281121 GCF_000313985.2 Echinops telfairi | reverse complement strand
CACATACATAGGGAGATCTGGTAGTGATTATAGTGCACACATACATACATAGGGAGATCGGGCAGTACCTTATTATAGTGCACACACATACATAGGGAGATCTGGTAGTACATTATTATAGTGCACACACACATATTTAGGGCGATCTGGCAGTACATTATTATAGTGCACACACATACACAAGGAGATCTGGTAGTGCACTATTATAGTGCACACACATACATAGGGATATCTGGCAGTATGTTATTATAGTGCACACACATACATAAGGAGATCTAGCAGTGCATTATTTTAGTGCACACACATACATAGGAATATCTGGCAGTGTGTTATTATAGTGCACACACACATACATAGGGAGATCTGGTAGTACATTATTATAGTGCACACACATACATAGGGAGAACTGGCAGTATGTTATTACAGTGCACACACACACACATAAGGAGACCTGGCAGTGCATTATTATAGTGCACACACACATACATAAAAAGATCTGGAAGTGGAGTGGTTAAATATTCAGTTGCTAACCAAAAGTTTGGGTGCTCAAACTCACCAGCTGCCCCATGGAAGAAAGTTGTTATAATTTTACAGCTTTGAAAAACTCTGGGCAGTTCTATCCTGTCCTGTAGCATTTCCATTGGTTGGAATCAATGAAATGGCAGTGGATTTGGGTTTGTTAGTTTGTTTGTTTCACTTATATTTGACTGTATGCATGTGAATGTTCATCCACTGATATCTCACAGATAATCTAACGTCATCATGAAATTGGATTGGCTCACTCAGCGACAATTTAAGGACATCCCCTCTGAGGCACAATGTGTGGTACATTGTTTAATTTGTTTAGACATTTCAGTGTCAAGTTGGTTAGTGCCTGAACCTGACCTTTTGTACAACTAAAGTTGCTATAGGGAAATAGACAGGGAATACATTCATACTAAAAGTGGAATCATTTTGGGGATTATACTTCTCAAGGATAGATTAGTGCTTTTCTCAGTTTTGGATTTTTATTTCAAGCTGCCATTGGCTTATTTAAAAATTCATTTCTAATAGAACAGTAAAAATAGATACAGCTAGCTTGTTATAGCTACTAAAAGATGACAGGGGATTCAAATTACATATACATGTAATTCTCCAAAAGCCAAAGAAAATGACAGCATTTGGGTTACATTTATTTACTGCATTCTATCAGCTCAGGTTAATCAAAGCCTAATCTTGTCTGTACCATTGATTTCTGTTTTTTAGAAATTATTTCTCTCTTGTGATTTGACACATTAGTGAATAAGACACAGATAAAGCCACAGGGATTTAGAAGATATAATTAAATTTTGAAAGCTTTATGAGAGTCTCAAATAATTTCTGATTCCAGTATCACAAAAATTACAGTGCAATGTAAATCAAATAAAAGTCAACCTCTTAATCATGGTCAAGAGAACCTAGCAGAGCTGGTACATGCCCTCCACTGTCTTCTCTTGACTTACCATCGGAGGTGGAGCTACAGCAAGAGGCAGGTGGGTGGTTAGATGAGATACCGGAATGGGGCAACAGGAACCAGGAACAACAGGGGAGGGCAGCCCGTGGGATGGGAAGGCTAAAAGGTGGCATGGGTATAATGGGGAGGAGGGAAGACGGACAGGAGAGAAAGGCAGTAAGAAAAGAAAGCCTTGACATCAGAAAAGGGCTCTCAAATAAGAACGTATTTTTCTTAACTTGCTGAATGATCTCTCATAGAGTGTGATGTAAATGTCAAAGTTAATAGAAGCTGCTCAGGGGTACCACCACCACCCTTTAAGTGGCGCCATCCCTGCCATCCCATAGGTTTGCCTCGGCTTACCACCCTCTACCATGTTCCTTAGAAAACGCCAGCATTAGCTTGCTATCTGTTTACCAAATAAGCCAAGCTTCTTCGTGTCTTAATTCTTTTGCGATGTCCTTTAGCTTGACAACAATATTGCTGGAGACTCACAATAGCCTATATCCAAAGGCAGCCTACCCCAAGTGCTATGGCCATATTGATATGCCTGTGCATGTAACCCTTTGGGAATAGGTTTTTATCTGTACATGTGTGATCAGTCAAATGATGTAAGTCATACTGGAATAAGGTGGGTCCTAAGCTCTTCTGAGAGGCACCTTATAGAAGTGAGAAGACATAGAGGCAGAGCGGGAAAGTGGGAGGGGGCAGGAGGGCAAGCAAAGACATCTCTACAAAGCAAGTAATGTCAAGAGATGCATAGGGTTAACAGAAGTTTAAAGAGACAAGAACACCATCGCAGTAGCATATGATTTGTTTTATATTCCTTACAGGATGTATGTGTGTTCAAAATTTTCATTTACTTATCATTTTGTTGATTTCTGTCTCCAGCTACTGGATTGTAAACTCCATGAGGGCTGGAATCCACATCCTTCACGCTTACCAAAAAAATGTCTATGTTGTTTATTAGGCACTAGTAACCCTTAATTTGATATAGAAGTTACTGAATTATGGGCATATGTCATACAGACTCAAGGTTAAAAAACCTGATATTTAAGTAGAGAAGAAACAGAGACCGTGAGTCCTTCTTACCTAAGGGCATAATTTCCTAAAGGATACTATTTTCATTTTTGACAAACTGCAGCTTTTCACTGCATGGAGTTCAATAAATCACATTTGAGAAGAACAAAGAATATCTTGTTTTTAAAAGCTCTGTCAATGTAAATAAGTGCATATTTCTTATGTACAGTGGATTTCTCCCCAGTATATGGTTTAAAAAAGAAAGAAAAACACACATCAAAGGGATATAGAATGCCCATTCCTTTCTTTCACCAAGATGCAAAGAAAATATGCACTGTACGGTGAAGGCGCTTAGCTATCAACCCAAAGGCTGGAGGTTGAAATGCACCCTGAGGGGCGTCAGAAGAAAAGTCTGGGAATCTATCTCTGAAAAACCAGCCGCTGAGAACCCCAATCAGACAAACCAGCCGCTGAGAACCCCACTGGACCGCAGGTCTGCTCTGCTCTACCAGGGCGGCCATGACCAGGAATCAGCTCAACAACTGGACTTTGTGGTTGCTGCTTAAATGTCATTTACTTTATTTTGTTGCTGTTGAGCACATAGCAAGTCAACCATGTCTACGTGTGAAATTCACTGACATTGGTTACAGCCTACACGTCGTGAAGTCCTTCTCACCACACTTGTCCATCTTCCCTCATTAACATAAGCCCACAATTTACTCTATACTGCCTAGCTAATCTTCGCCCAGTTAAGAAACGTACATTAAATAGTGTGTTTATGTTAACTCCACCTGCATGGTTCTTCAAAAGAGACCATATTCAAGACAAACTTTCTTACAATACCCAATTAGCTGGATGTTCATATCCCATCTATTGGGTGCTGAAAGGGCCAGTCGAAGGCTGAGGGGTAATTCAGCACGTTCCACCAGGGAATAAGGACTGGCCTGATGGCATTCTCTACCAGAAGGGTAACTAGGATGTCTGCACTCCCTTGGTAATGATTCGGTTCCGATTTTCACAAACATAGGACTGTTTCTCTTTAAATGTTTAAGGACGGTTTCCGCTTAATTTCTTTCCTCCAGGATACACTCATGCCTTTCCAATATTTGTCAACTCGAGACTCTGCAATGCCTAAGCAGCGTGGGTGCAGGTGAAGCGCTACTGAACACAGTAACCATGGCAACACCTAATTCCTATTTAATTTGCTGTCTCACTGGAAGACGCAAAAAGCAAGGGGGATTGAGAACTGTAGGCAGAGAAAGAGGAAGACAAACACGAGTAGGAAGGTTAAGTAGGAAACAGGCACAAGCAGAGTTCCACGGACTTCCAAGATCACTTCCACTAGCCCTAAAAAACGTTCAACCTGGAGGAGATGCACAAGGAAGGCTCCTTTTAAGAAAAGGTCATGGTGCTACAGGTCAGTGTAAATGGGTATTTGGGTAGGGTTTTCCTTATACATAGGCACAAAATTAAACGCAGGCTTGATCAATCTGGGGGGCATCAGTATGGGTGAGAAGTATTCTCTGGCTTCTTTGGTGCCCTGAGTGTGGGCCTATTGTCCCCAGTCAGTTGAAACCATGGTCCTAAGAGATTCAAACCACAAGGATTTGCCTGAAACAGCATCCTTCTAAGCATCTCTTGGATCAGGTTCTGTCCCACCCACCTAGGCAGCGTGTCAGAATGCCTGCACAGTTCTGAATCCCTACCTCCCTTACAATCATGTGGAAGTTCCAGCCGAGTCACAACGTTGGGCAAAATGACTAGCAGCTCGCTCCACCCTCAGATCAGAGGAGAGAAGGGAAAACAGAATAGGGGATGGGAGCCAGAGGGACAGGAGTATTGATGGCATCCGCATCAACCACCACCGAGGCCAAGGCTGAAGGACTGGGTGGGTCTCAGGGTTGGTTTTATTATTCATTACCTAGGTAAGTCACTTCACCTCTTGTCCCAATGTACTTATGGGTAACATCAACGCGCCATACCACCTGTTCTCTATGTTGCTCCTGCCCATCACAACTCCTCGAACTCATTTGTAACCAGAAAGCGCTGAGCAAGTCTTTGGCCCCTTCGGACAGGAGGTTGAGACACAGAAGGGAAGACGACACTTAATGACATTTCATGTTCCCAGAAGTGTAAGCACACAATTCTTCCAAGCCATTAAATTAACGGGATCCCAAAGAGCTGTTCTCTATTCAGGTTACACACCTATTGGAGGGCAAGGAAGATCTTATTAAACATCAGTTTACTCATCTGCAATAACAGTGCTGCTTGTCTTTGTTTTTAATAGCTTTATTGATTTATAGTTCATATGTCATATAACGTGATTGTTCCAGTGTGTGTTAAGAAGAGTTGTAGAGTCATCACCACAATTCATTTCTAACAGTGAGAATGCTCAGGATACGTAGTATAAAAGTCTTAAGAACTTTCAATTATTATATGGATTGCTCCCTTCCAGGGGTCCCACTTAAAACAAAACAAAACAGACACGATATGCTAGTGACAGAGTTTGAAAGTTATTTTAAAGCTTTTTTTAAAATCCAAAATGTCACAAAGATCCCTCCATGTTCTGCAGAGCTGACTTGTATTTGCAAGGCATTTGGATCAACACGAAGATTCTCTGAATTTGAGCAAACTATTTCCCTTGACCAGTTGATTTAGATAACAGATGACGGAATTTGTTCTATATCACTCCAGAGAGAAAAATGCAGAAATAAACTGAAATTCATTCAGTTTGATTTTAATAAATATTTATGGCATTGGTACTCTTTTTTTTTTTTAATCATTTTACTGGGGGCTCGTGCAACTCATCACAATCCATCCATCCATCCATTGTGTCAAGCACATTTGTACATTTATTGCCCTCACCATTCTCAACACATTGGCTTTCTACTTGAACCCTTGGTATCAGCTCCTCATTTTCCCCCTCCCTCCCCATCCCCCCTCTCTCATAACCCTTGATAATTTATAAATGATGATTATTTTGTCATGTCTTGCACTGTCCGACGTCTCCCTTCACCCACTTTTCAGCTGCCTGTCCCTCAGGAGGGGGTTCTTGTAACAGTGTACGAAACTGCACACATCCTGCTGTGACAGCCTGTGTTGCTGTTGGAGGATGCTGTCCAGTCTACCTGCACTCAGAACAACCCCGTGGGGCACAGGGGGACTACGCCAGGGGCGTTCTAGGCCACAACCTTTATGGGAACAGAAAGTGAGGTCTTTCTCCCTCAGAGCCACTGAGTGCATTCAAACTACCAATCGAAAACTTAGCAGCTGAGTGCTTAAGCAATACACCACTGGCTCTTTTTGGAACATCAAACAAATTGTAGCTTGTGATTTTCCTTAATAAACAGACTGCAAAATTTGATCTCCACCAGAAAAATATACATATATGTATAAAAAATGAACTCTGCCTTCATGATCATCACCCCCCCAACCCCCAGCATGACCACTAGCCCTTTGTGAAAGTCAAGGTGAGACTTGGTTGCTCAATTATTACTGATAATGAGTTTGCATATTTTTATCCTATAGGCAAGGAAACTGTTTGCTACAGATAGCAAATACTAGTTTAAGTTAAAAAAAAGAAAGAGTAACTGCAGCAATTTAGAGACTCAGATTCTTTCTAGCAATTCTACAAGACATATTTAAAGATTAAGAATGCAGGACCCAACCCTAAAGCCTCTTTTACTTGTTTAGTTTACAGAGTGGAAAAAACATAAGCGGGATTGCATATAAACATCAATAAAAAGTAGGTAGCATGTTGTTTAAAATTTTGCTCTGCTCAAACTTGTATCATCTTAACCACAAAAGTACAATTTTGAGAGGTACTGTATCCAAATTAAATAGGAAATTTTCACACCTACACATGATTTAATTGTCTTTAATGTCAATAAAAATGATGCTCCATCATTCTTACTTACTAGTTAGTAGAATTGGAGCCCTGGTCGCACAGAGGTTACAAGTTACTGGGCTGGGATCCTCAAGGTCCCCAGTTAGAAACCACCAGCCACTAGATAGGAGAAAGGCTGGGCTTTCAACTCCCATAAGGAGTTGTAGTCTCAGAAACTCACAGGGGCAGTTCTATCCAGTCTTATAAGGGTCACCAACAGTTGGCATCCACTGGATGGCAGTGAGTGAGTCAAGAGAATTGAGAAACATCTTCCAAACCAATTCATTACAGAACTTCACTGCAGTCTATTACTTAGACAACAAATCTACAAATCCACGAGGACTTAAATAACTGTACGAGGTGTGCATAGATAGGATTGTTCTGCCTCAAACAAAGAGAGTCTGTCTGTATATTTACCTGTGACTTTGCCCTAAGTTTAAAGGACTCAGACAGTTACGTGGTGAGAGCCCTCCTGGCTGT
>NW_022103899.1:35267807-35274164 GCF_000313985.2 Echinops telfairi | reverse complement strand
GTTGTTTTGTTTTGTTTTTTTGTAAATCTGAAGCAGGCTAATGTATTCAGGTAATTACAAGCTCCTCCAGATTGTAAACCGTGAGACTTAGATGACGAGGCCGGCAGCAGAACTAGGTGGATGAACTAAAATGAAAGGTAAGCTTGTTTGAAATATATCCGGACATCAATGATTCCTAAAACTCAGGGACCCCAAAGTTTCCAAAAACCTTCAAATAAATACCAGCATATTTCCCCCTAACTAGAAAAGTAGTAAGCACTGTACACAAATCTATATATTCCAAATACTGTTAATGTAGGTAAAAATAGTAAAACATATATATATAGTTAATGTAGGTAAAAATAGTAAAACATACAAATATATACATATAAAACTATCAAGATAAATGTCACAACAGCTAAAGATGATGTGTAGAGAAAGGCCATTAGGAATATCACATTTGTATTTAATATGATCAGCATTCACAGACTTATCCCAAAGTAACTGGTACTGAAGTTGTTAGTAATACATCAGTGCAGTCAGTTAACTAGTTTAACATGGACAATTGATTGGCTGACAGATAATGATGCTTACTAGTCAATTTAGTTTAACAAAACAAAGCAACCAAGACATTTTCTTTGGTATTTTGTAAATAAAGCAATAAAAAAGTCCATTTTGTATTTTAAAATGTTGTATTAAAGAAATAGTTGTAAGCCGTATCATTTTTGCTTGCAGAAAATTTTAAATTCAAGGTTAGTGGAGAGAGTTGAAGCAAGCAGTAAGGGAACTTGGATAGATGTGGGATCAAACGAATGGGAGAAACAAGACATTAAGCTTTCCCCTTAGTTCAGAAAGGCTTATTTAAGGTAAGAAGCCTCATCAAAGATTGATATAAGAACAAGGTTTTTCTCAGCCTGGTGATATGAAGGGAATTTCAAAGTAAAAGTTAGCATAGGGAAGGCACCCTGAAGAGAAGTTAACATGAAACTGCATATTAGTTGAGGAACCTAGATGTAATGGGGGGGAAAAAATCTTGCTGCCATTGAGTTAATGCTGACTCATAGCAACCCCTGTGGGTTTCCAAGATGGTACCTCTTTACGTGAGCAGGGAGCCCAGTCTTTCTCCAGTGTAGCTGCTGGTGGTTTCCAACTGCTGGCCATGCCCACCGTGTACCCACTACACCATCACACAGAGCTCCATAAAAATAACAGTCTGCATTAATGTTTTCCTAAGGCTCGTGATTTATTCTAATGGGTGAAATTGAAAATAAAGAGCAAAGGAATGGAAAATGCAAAAAGGAGGGTGGAAGGGAGGAAGGGAGGAAGAAAGGTAGAAAAGAAGGAAAATGAAGAATGGGATGGAAAAGGCAGGCTTTATGATTTTATAAGTAAATGTAGATGTTTATCTGTGAAAGGCTTACTAACAAGAAGTAAAAATCCAGGTATACCCCCATCTAGTGTGTTTTAATGGAAACCAACTGGTTTAGATTTCCCCCAAAGTCCACAGTCATAACCTTAGCAACAGACGTAAAGAGGGGAATCCAAGTTCCTTATTTTGTCTAAATTGCCATAGACTTGCAATAAAGTCATGCCATACTGTACACATTAGTAAAAAGGATCATAATGAAAGTACCACCCTAGAAAGGAAAATGTCTCTTTCTGGAACAAGAAAGATTAGATTTAAAATGTTTTTCATACAGAGAAGTCAACTAATCATCTTCGTATTGTTTCAAAATGTTTTAATTCACTACAGAACTGTGTTCCCTGAGCATCCTGTCTCATATTTACAAGGAAGCATTCATGGCCTTAATCCAAAGGAATGGCAGGGGAGGGATGGGGAACAGAATATTTTGTCAAGGTAGAAAAACAAAACAGATTTCTTCCACTCCACCACTTAGACAGAGCCTCATCGCAGAGCCCTGCCTCACCTTCGCCCTCCGTGGACCACTGTTCACAGCTGAGCATCTGCTTCCGCTTGAATCTCCCTGTACCACCACCCACCCAAACCCTCGCACACCGTGCCGTCCCCCACTTTGATTATGGCCACTTACATAACAGTTCTTAATTTATACTTCTTTTGATGCTCTGGGTGCCTGGAATCATTTCTGAGACTGATAATTCTTTGAGAATATCAAAAGTTGTTTCTCGGAACACTCCAGTTTGAAATTGCATGTGCTATCTGGCATTTAAGGATGTGACTTTCCACAGTTTTTTCTGGGGGTATGGAACAGGCAGCGCTTGAGAGACTGTTGTATAATGTACATGGATATCCCCCAACCCACCCCAATCCAGTGAGTCTGTTCTGAATCGGGGCAATTCCAGGTGCTACATATGGAGCAGAACTGTTTTTGCTGTGATCTTTCATGGAAATAGCGTGCTAGGATTTTCTTCTAAGGAGCTGTCAAGGATGTTTGAGCTTCCCAACTGTAGGTTAGCAGTCCAGCACCAACTTTGCCAGATCTACTCAAAGACAAAGATGGTTTATTGTGAATAGTTATGTGAATCGGCAGTTTAAAAACAAAGATATTTTCTCATTCTCTAGATTTCTTTCAAGGAGCCTGACAGTGTAGAGGGTTACAAGCAGGGCTGCTAACCACAAGGTCGGCAGTTTGAAACCATCAGCCAGCTGCTCTGAGGGAGAAAGGCGAGGTTTTTTACTCCCCTTACAGCCGGGAAAGCTCGCAAGGACAGTTCTACTCTGTCCTACCGGGTTGCCATGAGTTGGGATCAATTTTGTGGCAGTTAGTTGGGGTTTGAGTTTTCCTGAAAAGAAGAATAAATAAATAAAAATATATGAGGGGCAATGTAGGCAGTCATATAGGGAAATATTGACATAATTACAACATGCAAGCTTGTCTATGAAGCAACGGGGCCTTGTCATTGAGGCCAGGTGAAGCCCCTAACTCCCGTGTGTCATACATGAAATGCAATAACTACTCCGTTGCATGCTACCTCATTATAAAAATTATTTGAAAAATAGATAAATTCCTCAAGCATTATTGTAAGTTCCTTGAATACCCACTATGTTTTTCATCTCTCCCACATCACCCTCTAGGCAATATATTGCAGCCAGTAGATATTTAATGGATGCATAATGAAGAAATACCTAAATAAAGATAAATATTTTCCTTAAAAACAGGTAAATCTTTATCAAGAGAGTAATAGAATGGAAGCCAAAAGGCCTAGGCACAGACAGCCTAACGTTCAAATATGTAACTATTTTTTTAAAATGGTATGAGGGAAGGAAAAAATCAGTGAAATGATCAAGATATTGTCCACGGATGAACATAGATAGTGTCCGTGGTGACCCTGTAGGACAAAGTAGAATTGTTCTCTTAGCTTTTCCAGACTGCAAAGCTTTACAAGCAGATAACCTCATCTCTTTCCCAACAAAATGCTAGTGAGTTTGAACTGCTAAGCATGTGGTTAATAGCCCAACATCTAACCCATTATACTACCAGAAACCCTTTCATGAAAAGTAAAATCTAAGTAGATCAAAGCAATCATCATAGTAAAGGCATCAACCTAATAACAACCCACTGCCATTGAGCTGATCCTAACTCACAACAAGCCTATATAGGGTTTCCAGGGCTGAACATTTTTACAGGAACCTCATCTTTCTCCTGAGGAGTGAGTTGTGTGTTTGAATAGCTGATCTTGCAGTGAGCAGTCCAATGTTTACCCAACAGGACTCGTTACTCAAGGTACTCAAAACTCAATGCCCTTGAATTAATTCCCAACTCATAGTAACTCTACAGGACAGAACAGAACTGTCCCTTTTGATTTCCAAGATGAAAGTCTTTATAGGAATAGATAGTCTCATCTTTCTCCTGTGGATTGGCTGGAGGGTTCAAACCACTGACCTTGTGGTACACAGCACAATGCATAACCCACTACTCAACCAAAGCTCGGGAGGATCAAAGTAGTGAAACCAACTAACATCTGAGAGAAACAGATATGGCTCATAGCGTACTAGCATATTTAATGTATCAGAGATGAAAAAGAGGTTGGGGCAGTTTCAGAAGTGTTATCTCCAGGTTCATATATTTATTAGTGACTTATCTAATAACAACTGTTAACATTAAGGAGGATAGTATTGGTTTGACAGTGATGCTACCATCCACAGTAACTATTATCCAATGATTTATCTTAATCTGTCAAGTGGGAATTAAGTATTAAAAAGAATTCAATAACCAGTGTAATCAACATGAATATTAAAACTATTAAGTGGGTTTCTTAACTCAACTCACGGACATCAATGAATACTTGAGGGATGCATGTCTCATGATTTATTCATTGAAGTGAAGGCAATAGCCATCCAACTTGAAATAGCAAAAGTACAATTGTGTGCCCCCAAAGCCTAGCAGTCCAGTCTGTTATGCAACAGCTAGTAGCAAAGCTCAACACGAAATAGTGGGACATACGAAGACACACAAAACTACAACAACAAGCATTTTTTTCCTCCCGCTCCCTTCTGATATTTAGAAAATTTGCAACTTGACTTAAGCCAAAAGTGGTAAAGGAATGAAATGATTCCTTCAGGCTCTGGGGGGTTCGGTGCCAAGTTTCATTTCTGGCTGCATATTTCTAGCCAAGTTCAAGATCCCTGAAAAGAAATACAAGAAAGAGAAAACATCCTTTTAACCTCAGCAGAACAACCTTAGTAGAAGTTGCTTTGGGAAGAGACTGGGTTTCACCCTGGGGTGGGTGTGCTCCTAGCATTGGGTTCCCACTGAGAGAATGCCTGCTGTCTCAATGAATCTGAAGCACCTACTACAATGAGGTAATGGCTGTACCAGTTTCACGGGGTCGTGCTCTCTCAGCACATTCTTTCCCTCCCCCCTCCCTGAGAAGGTGCTGTAAACAAGCCATCCAGAGAGAGGATTGCTGCAGAGAAGGGACAAACCCAGAGTTTGAAAATCCTGAAGACACTGGCTTTTGACAGTCCAGAAACGACCAGAAACTTAAAGCCACCCAGACAATCTGGAAGAAACAGGTTATTTGTCCAGAATGGGGGAAAAAATTAAATAAGGGAGGAGATAAAGAAGAAATGAAATGTTATGGAATCAAAATATTGTTTTTTAAGTATATTAGTTTTTTCAAATTTCTTAGACATTCAGGACGATAAATTATAAAATAATTTTCTATCTATGGGGTGAGAGAAAGTCACTGGGAAATAAAACTATATTGTAGCAAAGTAGGAAATACTAAATTTAAAAATTAGATTTAAATGACCAGAAATCATAAATGATTAACATTAGCATGTTCCACAGATCCTAAAGCCACAAAGGTTCTGATGTTATGCAAATCATGAGTCCAGTTGTAAGCCTATGATAATCAGATGAAATAATATTACAATATGCTGTTTCATATACACACAATATTTCTGCTTATTAAAAACTGCCTTTTACTTTTGATTGAAGAGGGTGGTGTGTGTGCGTATCTGTTGGGGTGTTTGAAACACCCGTGACGTACCAATTCATAAGTATTCCTATCAAAATACTGACACCTATTGTCCAGTTGAACTGGTGTTTCATGTCATCTTCAAATAAAAGGCTGTAATCTTCCTCTTGGACACAAAATCAAAAGCATTCTGAAGAGCTTTTATTTATCCAATCTATGTCCACGGCCAAAAGAAATGATAATTGCCCAGAGTGAGCTGACAGGGCCACAGAGCTATGCTTTTAAACCGGGCTGGTACCTGCAGCCCAGGCCTGGGCCAGTTTGCATAATGTGGCACACAGAGGAAGGCTTTGTTCTCCACCGCCTCACTGCGGCTGCAAACCTCAATTTCAGTTTGCACTTATTTCCTCTTCCTTGAGCTGATCGTCTTAAAACAAATGGTACCTTGACCACTTTAGTTAGCTCTTTGCCAACGTTCATCAAACCCTTTGTTTCACATTCAAAATTATACACCACCCAACAATATTCTGTGTGTCACTACAGATTTCATTCATACCACAGTCTTTAAAATTCCACACCAATGAATTTTAAATACCACTCCCTTTTGTAGCATTATGTATGCAGTGTATTATGTGAGTGTGTGTGGGTGTGGGTGTGTTTATGCACCTCTGTGTGTGTAAATGGGTGTGTTTATGCATTTCAACAAAAACCCTTCGCAGGGACTCTGCGTTAAGGGTCTATGTCTTGGAAGCATTATGCTAGGGGCTCATGGCAGATGGCACATAGCGATTGTCACAAAAGGGTGGCTGCTCGTTGCTAATGAAAGCTTTTAATTTTCACAAATTCCTAAAGCCCTGATGCCGGGCAGAATAACATAGAGTTCCAGTTTCCAAGGATGGGTTTTCAGACTCCAGCCGCCTTCTTACTACCAACCCCCTACACACACACACACACACACACACACACACACACACA
>NW_022103899.1:35258236-35266447 GCF_000313985.2 Echinops telfairi | reverse complement strand
GCGTGGGAGCCGGCCGAGCCCGGCCTAAGGGGGTGTGGGGCGGGAGGGGCAGGTCTGCCGCCCAGAGGGACCCCTTTCTGGGGAATTTCGCCCCCTGCCACGCCGCGCCGCGCCGCGAGAAAGGCACACTGGACAGCGGGGACCAGCAGGCCCCGTGCGCTGATGGCCTTGAGAAATCAATGACAGCCTCCCTTCGTGTTTCCGTGTGGCAGGGGTTCCCGGGAGCCTTCAGTGGAGAGGGTGTGCTGGTGTTGTTAACATGGGAGTGGGGTCACTAGGGTGGGCGTCAGCTCCCCCACCTCCCGTGGGCCCCTGGAGTCATTCCCATTCTTAAGGACGCTGGAGGATGGAGGAGAACTGCTCCTTGGGGTGTCTGATCTTTGCTGGAGTAGACAGCAGCGCCTTTCTCCTCCATCTTTCCCTGACCCAATGTCTGCTGGCTGGTAAATTTTAATCACTGACTTCGGTTGGCAGTCCAGTGCTTAAGCGACTTTGCTGCCTGGATTCCTTAGGGAATTCTTTAAAAACTCACTGCCATCTGAGTGGCTGCTGGCTCATAGGGACCCCATAGGACATAATAGAAAGTCCCCCTGTGGGTTTCCAAGGCTGTAAACTTACTGGAGTAGAAAGCCTCCTCTTCCTTCCGCAGAGGGGCTAGTTGTTTCAAAGTGCGTGCTGACCTGGTGATGCATCTCAGCTCCTAACGCACTCCGGCTCCACAGTTCCTTTTACAGAATCCTTAATAATGTTTGTTGTCCATTTCAATCATAGACTAGTTTGTGATAAATATAATGGCAAGTTGCTTAAATGAATTTGTTAGTTTATATATGAATACTAACAACACAATTTCCTAAATCATTCTCCATCGAATTACAGCACGGTCAGTGACCGAATAAGAAGTCTTAAATTTTTTCGACTTTTCCACAAATTATAACTTCATTCCCAGAGAAATTACTACAGGTTCATAAATACTATGTACCACAATATTGTGGATAAAACACAACTAAATTGACAAACACAGCTATAAAAATCTGACGATAAGACACACTGGAGACAACAACAGGGCTTATAAAGCCCGCAGGTGAAACCAGGTGATTTGAAGCATCATTGTACTTGGGTAATAATGACAGCTCTGACAGGAACACCTTAAATGTAACCAAACCCACTGCTGTTGACTCAATTCTGACTCATCAGGACCTTCAGAAAGCAAATTAGCAGAGAGCTTTAGCCTTGTCGCTGCTGATAAATAAAAGCTGGACTTAATAAAAAAATGTGTTTTTTTACTGTGATAACTTAGGAACATTTTTGTAAATAATAATTTCTGTTGAAGCATTGTATAAACAGTCCTTTTGGCGACAGCCCAGCTGACTGTCACCTGGTAGGAGCCAGACCCTCTGCATTCCCCTAGGGATGCCACAGCCACAGCTGTATCCAGAAACGCAGTGGAAAACCCAGGAAGCAGCACAGATGCCCAGAGCAGCTCGTCAGTCAGTCCTAAGAGAACAGTGGCTGAGGGCTTCGAGGACGCTAGACTCAGTTGTCACGAAGCAGATCATGTATTCTTTCTACAAGTGTTCACTGAAACTGACTGGATCAGAAAACTAAGCCCTAGGGAAACATCCGTAAATAGAACAGACCAAAGCCAAACAGGAAAAAACAAAATCAGCCTTCATGGACATCACATGTTAGATAATCAGTATAGGATCCAAGGACCATCCACTAAATTTTCCTTTCCATTTATTAATTTGTCAAATGGTGACTGGTGAAACCAGTGCTTCTTTTCTCACATGTTTAATATGAAGAATTAATAAGATAATGTATACGAAGGGCTTTGCAAGGGATATAAAGAATGATACTATTAGGTAGCAAGAAACAGGGACAGGGGTGGGGTTGTCCCTCTCCATGCCTGAAGGCCCCCTACAGGAGGTAGGATGGAATCTGATGAGCCTTAGCCAGCTATAAACACTACTGGGCATGCCCCAATTTAAGCCCCAGCCAGGTGGGCAGTACACCTGGGCAGCCCAAACTAGGCCCAGGTCGGCTTAATTCAGCCAATGGGGTCAACCAATACCTTCGACCAAGCCTCCCAGCCAGAGGTTTAAGTACCTTAGCTACGGAACCACCACCCTTTGCTTGTTTGCCCTTCAGCTCCTGTCCTGCACATGTGCTTGGCCTTGCCAGGCCTCTGGGACCTCAGGCTACCACATGTGGTGTGCAGTCCCACGAGGTTGCCCTGTTCAATGACTGTGAAACCTGGAACTTCTTCAGTCCATTGTAAAAACCCACTTGGATCACAAACCAGGCTTCAGCGTGAATTCTTTCTCGGGAGAAGTCAAGAACCGAGGTATTTCCCACCCGAGAAATCTAACAATACCAACATAGAAAATTAGAGAGCCCAGAAAATGTTCACCTTGAAATGTGAAATGTCTCCTTTTAGAAAAATTTTAAACTCTATTAAAGTACTTTTTAAATGCAGAGAAAAGTGATAATTTACCATGGAGTCTTTATAATCAGAAAACAGTAAGGCATTGTGAGCTAGGCTGCAACATAGAATCGCTCAAAGTGGTAGTGAATCATAGGTAGTAACAAGGTGATTTGAAGTTCAGCCATGATAGCGAGGTATAGCTTACTATCAGCAATAATGATGGACCACGGGTATAATTTTGACTTGTCACCAAAATTAACTATAAAATTATTGTTGCTAGATGCTCTCAAATCAGTTCTGACTCATAGTGACCCTATGCACAACCAAAGAAAACACTGCCAAGTCCTGGAGCACACTCACGATTGTTACATTTGAGTCCATTGTTGAGTCACTGTAGCAATCCATCTCATCAAGGGCCTTCCTCTTTTTTTTTCTCACTGATTGTCCAAAGGCACTCGTGTGTGTTAGAGAAAACTTTATATCAAAGAGCAATTGTATATCGCAAAAACATCCCAGCCCAATCCAAACCCAGTACATAAGTCTGATAGTAGCCCATACGTCCGATACTAGTCCATAAATTCCTCTTCAGACTCACACTGCCACTTTCAATGATGCCGAATGCAGAACGGTTGCTGGTGGGTAAAACGCCTGTGGATCCAATGGCAGTGGAAGCATCACAGAGCTGTCTTCTTTAGGTCTCCACTGCATGACTCGCTCAGGTCTCAGCGTAGCTCCAAATGGCTTGTTCGCAGGAAGATGAAGGCAGAGAGAGAATACCTGGCTCCCAGGAAGAAAGAGAGGCAGTTCCCAGAATCCTTCTGAGAAAGCCATGCCCACAAGAAGGCATCACTAGGCTGTGACTGCCTGATTGACAGGACAGACTCTACTCCTTCACTCTTAATATATGGTACTCAAGTTGACCCAGGGTTATATAAATACCACAGCAAGCAGGACGTCCTTTTCCAGGAACTGGTCTATGCTGATAGAACCTGTCCAAAGTACTTAAGACACAGTCTTGTGATTTTTTACTTCCAAGGAGCATTCTGGCACTATTTCTTACAAGATTTGTTCTTTTGGCAGTCAGTGATAATTTGTTTGTTCTTCACCAACACCACAACCCAAATGCATTGATTCTTCTATAGTCTTTCTTATTTAATGTCTAACTTTCACATCCATATGAGATTATTGAAAATATCATGGGCTAGGTCAGGCACACCTTAGTCCTCAAAGTAACATCTGTGCTTTTCAGCGCTTTAAAGAGGTCTTTTGCAGCTGATTTGTCCAATGCAGTGTCATTTGATCACCTGTCTGTTGCTTCCATGAGAATTCATCATGGATGTAGGCAAGATGAAATTCTAGGCAATGTCAATCCTCTCTCAATTTATCATAATGTTATTATTTGGTCTATTTGTGAGAATTTTAGTTTTCTTTACATTAAGGTGAAACCATGCAGAAGGCTGAAACCCTTGATCTTCATCAGCAAATGTGTCAAGTCCTCATCACTTTTAGCAAGCAAGTTGTGTGGTGTGCAAATAGCAAGCTGTTAATACGTCTTCCTCCAGTCCTTGTACTGCATTCTTCCTCATATCGTCTGGCTTCTAGAATCCTTTCCTCAGCATACCATTTGAGTAAGCGTAGTGAAAGAATGCAACCCTGACACCACCTTCCCTGATTTTAACGCACACCGGATTCCCTGGTGCTGTTCGAATGAATACCTTTTGGTTCATGGGCATGTTCCCCAAAAGCACAAAAACGTGCTCTGAAATGCCCATTATTCTCAACGTGATCTATAGTTTGCTTATGATTAATCAGTGGAATGCTCTGCATAGTCAATAAAACACAAGTAAATATTTTTCTGGCATTCTCTGCCTTTAGCCGCCATCTATCTGATGTCAGCAATGAGATCCCTGCCTTATCATCTTCTGAATAGAATTTTGGCAGCTTTGTGTCCATATACTATTGCCACTCCTCATGAATGGTCTTCAGGAAAAATTTAATTGCAAGAGTCATTAGTGATATTATTTAATAATCTCCACATTCTGTTGGGTCACTTTTCTTTAGAATGGGTACCGATATAGATGTTTCCAAATTATTGGTCCAATTGCTGACCTCTAAACTTCTTGACATAGAATTATAGGACTATAAATTATTATACTATACCTCTACTCAATGAAGTAAATGGAATATGGTTGCAATGAATGAGGAGATAACTTTAGCAGAAAAACAGGAAGATGAACACTTGTGATAATTAGATTTTTATATCAACTTGACGTAACTGCATGAAGGTGGCAGTGGAGTTCAACCTCTCAGTCAGGACACAGCATAAGGATGTCTCCTTGAGGTACGCCATTTTTATAAGAGATGCTGTGGAGAAAATGTATCTGTCTTGCCTTCTTTCCTGCTTGACTGGGTCCTATGTCACATGTCTGGGGCTGGTGGCCCATGTGGTGTACTGACATGAGGAACTGTCGGTTCTTGCCATGTTTCTGCAGACTTCATGACTGCACCACCAGCTGTCTTCACCTTCCTGCTCCACCTTCTGGCAACTACTTGAGTCTGGACGGCCACCAGCTAGCATCTGACCCATACACTTGAGTCGAACCGGGCTGGTCCACTTCTTTGTCTAAAATATTTTCTTGATTTAAAGTTCTTTCCTATATATGTATGTATGTCATTGGTCTATGTACACCCCCCCCCCCCACCAGGAGCACAATGACGTGCTCTGGAGTTTCCCAGCCTTCTCAATCCTATCCATAGTTTGTTAAGATTTATACAATTGAATTCTTTACTGTGCTCTTAGCCTGTACATGGATCAAGAGGCACTAGAAAACTCACCCTAACACACTGCAAGATATAATATTTCAAATGGAAAAGAATGTCCAAAACTTTCTCCGAAAGCATTTTTGGATAACATTCTTCTATCTTTTCTGTTTTGCCTCCAACTTCACATAAATAATTCTAAATTTATCCAAAAATTTACTGATGTATAATTTATATCAATAAAGACATCAAATAAAATGAGCAATTTAAATAATTTTAACAAATACAATTTACTTACAGTTAAACTATTGGTGAGTTATGGGATGACATCAAGAACAACATACATGAAGAAAACCAAAGGTCATTAAAAAGACAGGAAAGAAAGAAAAGACAACTGTAGATGTCAGAAGAAACTTTGAAACTTGTTCTTCATCATAGATTAGCTAAGGAAGATGGAAGAGATGATTAAACCAAGAAGCTGAATACAAAGGGCAGCTTGGGAAGACAAATATTATATGCAATATTCAAAGGCCTAGAGTTAGAAAACCAAACAGGAAGAACAATTGCTCAAGATATCCTAAACTGAAAGAACTAAAGAAAATAGTCTCTAGTTGAAATAGTGAAGGATTCTACGGGCAAAATATTGAATGAGGAATCAAAAGAAGAGAGAATGAATACAGAAAGTCACTGTATAAAAAGAACTAGTCCATATTCCACTATTTCTGGAGGTAGCATCAGAGCAAGAACCAATGGTGCTGAGAGAAGCTCAGAGTACACTGGATGTATTAGTGAAAAATAAGTTCTCAAGAACTGGTGGAATACCAATTAAAATGGCTCAACAAGCTGATGAAGCACTGGAAGCACTCACTCATCTGTGCCAGGAAATTTAGAAGACAAGCTACCTGGCCAACTGACTGGAAGAGATCCATATTTGTACTCATGTTAAAGAAAGATGACCTAACAGTATACTCAAATTATAGAATATTATCATTGATATCACATGCAAGTAGAATTTTGCTGAAGATCACAATTCAACAATGGTTGCAGCAGTATATTGCCCGGGAGCTACCAGAGGTTCAGGCTAGATTCAGAAGAGGAAAAAGAAAGTGGGATATCTTTGCTGTTGTCAGATGAAACTTAGCTGAAAACAGAGAATACTGTGGTAGTTATATAATTGTCAATTTGAGGGTTAAGCATGTAGGGGTGGAGTCTAGCCTGTCAATCTGGTCATAGCCAACGAGGCTTCTGTGTGTGCATAGCCTTCCCCTAAGGATTCTGGGAATTTCAGTATTTCCTTCTTGGAGGTGGAAGACTCTCTGCTCACACCCTAGGAGACATGGCAACTGACCAGCCACATGGACCTACCCTGATGCAGCCCCGGGTGCTAGAGAATCCATGCAAAGACCCCTGCCAGTGCTGAGATGTTTCCAATGCTACTGGATCCAAAGACTTTCTACCCACTGGCCTGTGATCTTCTACATTTGGCGTCATTGCATGTGGTTCGTGAGTCTGAAGAGGACTTTATAGATTGGTATCAGACATATGGGCTAATATTGGACTTATGGATGATCTAGACTGGGCTGGGATGTTTTCTCGATGTTCAATTGCTCTTGTATATCAATCTCTTTCTTATACACATATGTGTGTCCATGGATTTGTTTCTCTAGTCTACCCAGAATAACACAGATGTTCACTTGTGTTTTACTAACTATGAAAAGGCATTCAACTGTATGGATGATATCACTTGGATACCCTTGAGAAGAATGGGAATTCCAGAACATTGCATTGTGCTCCCGGGGAATCTATATATAGATCAATAGGCATGTGTGGGACTAGAACAAAGAAATATTATATGGTTCAAAATCAGAAAAGATGTATGCCAGGATTGTATCCTCTCACCATACTTATTCATTCTCTTTATGGACCAAATAATCAGAGAACAGAATTAAATGAAGAAGACTATGACAGAATGGCAGGAAGGCTTTTTAACAACCTACGGCATCCAGATGACACACAACCCTGCTTGCTGAAAATGAGGAGGACTTAAGACATTTGCCGCTGATGATCAAGGACTACAGCCTTTACAATGGACTACAACTCAATGTAAAGTAAACAAAAATCCTCACAACTGGACCGATAGGCAACAATCATGATAAATGGATAAAAGATTCAATGAAGTTGTCAAGGATGCAGAGCCACAATCGGTGCTCATGGAAGCAGCAGTCTTGAGATAGCATGACGAATTTCATTGGGTAAATCTGTTGCTCAAGACTTCTGTAAAGTGTCAAAAAGCAAGTATGTTACATTGAAGACTAAAGTGTTTACTAAGGTGTGTCGGACCCAAGCCATGGTATTTTCAATCATCTCATATGCATATGAAAGTTGGACGTTGAATAAGGAAGACCAAAGAATTCATTGAGTCATTTGAATAATGGTGCTGGCGAAGAATATTGAAAATTCCATGGACTGCCAAAAGTACAAACGGATTTGTCTGGGAAGAAATACAGCCAGAACGTTCCTTGGGGGAAAGATGAAGAGATTTCGTCTTGCATATATATTAATCATCTTATTGGGGGCTCATACAACTCTTATCACAATCCATACATCCATCTATTGTGTCAAAGCACATTTGCACGTTTGTTGCCATCACCAGTCTCAAAACATTTGCTTTCTACTTGAGCCCTTGGTATCAGCTCCTGGTTTTTCCCCCATCCCTCCCCACTCCCCCTCCCTTATTAACCCTTGATAATTTATAAACAATTATTATTTTGTCATATCTTACACTGTCTGATGTCGCCCTTCACCCATTTTTCTGTTGTCTACCCCCAAGGGAGAAGGTTATATGTAGATCCTTGTAATCGGTTCCCCCTTTCCAACCCACCTTCCCTCCACCCTCCCAGTATCGCCACTCTCGGCACTGGTCCTGAAGGGATCATCTGTCCTGGATTCCCCGTGTTTCCAGTTCCTATCTGTACCAGTGTACATCCTCTGATCTAGCCAGATTTGTAAGGTAGAATTGGGACCAT
>NW_022103899.1:35254034-35257873 GCF_000313985.2 Echinops telfairi | reverse complement strand
ATCAGCTTTCTTCACCACACTCGCTTTGTCTTCAGCATCATGTGGAGAAGGTGAGCATCATGGAATGCCAGCTTAATAGAACAAAGTATTCTTGCATTGAGGGAGTACTTGAGTGGAGGCCCAATGTCCATCTGCTACCTTAATACTAAACCTATAAAAATATGCACATAGATCTATTTCCCCATCCACATATATTTTTGACATGTTATCAGGAGAGTCCAGTGCCTGGAGAAAGGACATCTAGCTTGGTAAAGGCAAGAGGCAGCAAAAAAGTAGAAGGCCCTTGATAACACAGATGGATGCAGTGGCTGCAACAATGGACTCAGACCTAAGAACAATTGTGAGGATGATGCAGGCCAGGGCAGTGTGCCATTCTATTGTACAAAAGTCGCTCAGAGACGAAACTGACTCTGTGACACCTAACAGCAACAGAATGCACTTACATCGGTAGTAACCAGGCAGAGAAAGGCCAAAGACCTTGCTCTGTTTCAAAAATCTTTTAGTTCTTCTGCTTTGTTATAATTCCATAGCAAAGTGTTATCAACTGGAAATTTCTATAATATAAATAAAATATAGCTAAATCTCACTGCTATTGAGTCTATGCAGACTCATAGCCACACTCTAGAATAAAGCAGAACTGCCCCAGTGAGAGTGTGAGACTGTAACCTTTTACTCTGCTGACCTGGCAGTGAACAGCCCAATGCATACGCACTGTGCCACCAGGGTGCCCCTAGCCCACTACCGGAGAGTCGATTCAGACTCATAGCAACCATATAAATGTAATGCTGGCATTTTGTTGGAATTGTCTTGAAGCTAGAGGTCAATTTTGGAAGAATTTCCATTTCACAATATTGAGTGTGCAATACATGAACTTGGTAATTATCGGTATTATTTAACTTCTTTTGAGTTTCTGTGCTTTGTTATTTTCAGTGGAAATATTTTGCATATATGTTGTTAAATTTGTCCCTAAAGATTTTTCATATTGTTTTAAATGGCATTACCTTTTCATTTAAATTTCCTTCTAATATCTGGAAATACCATTAATCTTTGTGCATTAGCCTTCCATTCTTGAGGTTCCTAAACCCCGTTGTTTTTCCCCAAAAACCTCTTAATACATTCTGTAAGGTTTCCTGTGCATGTATGACATCTGACTTCTGCTGAAGTCAGAAAGACCATCCAAAACATATACATCAATGCCATTCTGCTGGGCCTCAGGAGCAGTTGTCTTTTGAGTTTTGAATTTTGTATATTCTTGACACTACTCTTTAATTAAATTGTAGATTTGCAAATATTTTCATCATATCTATGATTCAGGTTTCCTTTTCCTTGATACTTGAAGCCCAAAAGTAGTCCATTTTAACTGTATCCATTTTATTTTTTCTTTCATAAACTGTATTTTTGCTGTCCTATCCAAGAAACCAGAATTCTGTTGGCATAATAATTAAGTTCAATTCTACTCACCTACACGTTGGTCGTTAGAACCAAGCTATAGTGTCCACTGGCGAAAGATTTGTAAGGCTCTTGTCAAGATGACAGCCTGGAAACCCTATAGGCAGTTCTACTCTGTCACATGGTGTCACTGTGGGTGGAAATCAACTCAACAAGGACTTGCCAAAGACATTGATGAAACCGTGACATAATTTGGTGTCTCAAATATCTAGATTCCAATTGCTTCTAAGAACTTTGTAGTTGTAGCTCTTACATTTAGGTATTTGATTCCTTTTTAGTTCATTTTTGTAGATGATGTGAGTTATGTGTACAACTCACTCTCTACCATTCAATTACCAGTGTCCAGATCTATTAGTTGAATCTGGAAAAAAGATAATAAAAGAAAAATACCATTTACAATAACTACACAAAAGATTAAATATTTAGAAATAAACCATACCAGAGAAACAAAAGACTTATATTTAAAAAACTACAAAATACTTCTTCAAAAGACCAAAAGTAACTTACACAGATGGGACAAGTTAGCAATTTTTTTGGATAAGCTGACTAAATATTGTAAAAATGTCAATATGACCAAAATTACTTTACAAATTACATGTAGTTCTTATACCAATATGACCACAATTTTTCAAAGAAATGGAAAAGCCAATTACCAACTTTTTTTGGAAAGGAAAAAAACCTAGGTAAGTAAGACACTATTTAATAATAAAAACAAAGTAAGAAGCCTTTTCAGTCTCAGACCTTAAAACCTACTGTAGAGTCATGGCAGCCTGGTACTGGTATGAGAGATATGAAGACCAATGGGTTAAGATTGAAAACCTAGAAATACAATCAAGTACCTATAGACACCTAATTAAAAAAAAAAATCTTTTTATTGAGGCTCATACAACTCTCATCACAATCCATACATTCATCGTGTCAAGCCATCTGTACATTTGTTGCCATCATCATTTTCAAAACATTTTCTTTCTACTTGGGTCCTTGGTATCAGCTTCTCCTTTTTCCCCTCCCCATTCCCCACCCTCCCTCCTTCATGAACCCTTGATAATTTATAAGTTATTATTATTTTTTTGTGTCTTACACTAACCAATGTCTCCCTTCAACCACTTTTCTATTGTCTGTCCCCCAGGGAGGGGGTTATAGGTAGATCATTGTGACCGGTTCCCTCTTTCTCCCCCCACCTTTCCCTTACCCTCTGGGTATTGCTGCTCTCATAAACCCTGCGGGGTTTATCTGTCTTGGATTCTGTTTTTCCAGCTCTTGTCTTTACCAGTGTACAATCTCTGGTCTAGCTGGATTAGTAAGGTAGAATTGGGATCATGATAATGGGGGGAGGGGGAGCCTTAAAGAATTAGAGGAAAGGTGTATGTTTCATTGGTGCTATATTGCACCCTGACTGGCTCGCCTTCTCCCTGCAACCCTTCTGTAAGGGGGTTAAACACTTAATATTTGATAAAGAAACAGAATACATTAAATGGGCAAGAAACAGCCATTGAAAAATAAATGGTGCTTGGGAAAATGGACCTTCACAGGAAAAGAATGAAATAAGTCCCATTTCTCACATGATACACAAAAACAAACTCAAGATGAATCAAAGACCCAAATATAAATCACACAATTAAGACTATCAATGAAAAAAGGTGGGGGGCTTAGTTAAGTACCCTAATGCAAGGTATAAACCCACTACCAAACACAATGAAGAAATATTCAGTAATAATGCATCAGATAAAGGGTTAATTTATAAAATTTATGAAAAACTGTAGAAATCTCCAAACACCATAGAAATCTTAACAAGAAAAACACAAGTAATCCAATCAAAAATAGGTGCATGATAAGAATAGACAAGTGACCAAAGATGACATACAGACAGCTAACAATCATATGAAGAAATTTTGTTTATGATCTTTAACAATAGGAGAAATACAAATTAACCATGAGATATCACTTCACTCCAACACTTTTGACAAAATTCAAGAAAACAAAAAATGAAGTCTGGGAAATATGTGGTTAGGAACACGTTTGCATTCTTGGTGGGACTGCAGAATTATGCAGTCGTTATGGACATCAGTATAGCACTTCCTTAAGCAAATTCAAATCCAAGTACATTATCATGCAGCTATCTCTCTAATGGGTATATAACCCAAAGTGATTAAGAATGTAATACAAACAGACATACGTACACCTATGTTTATTGCAGCAATTTTCACAATAGCGAAAACATAGGAAACCAACAGAAGTCCTAACAATGGAGGAATGGATAAACAAGCTTTGACACATTCATACTATAAAATTTTATCCATCAATAAAAAACAATGATACCCTATTTCCCTGAAAATAAGACTATGTCTTCTATTAATTTTTGCTTCCAAAGATGCGCTAGGTCTTATTTT
>NW_022103899.1:35246217-35253833 GCF_000313985.2 Echinops telfairi | reverse complement strand
GGGGATGTCTTACTTTTGGGAAAACAGGGTACCTCTCTTAAACACTGCAAGACATGGAGAAGACTAGAGAACATTATGATTAGCAAACTCAGTGAATCTTACAAAGATAAATATTTAATATCCTCATTATTATAAGAAAAAACAAAAAAATGTGGTTTATACCTCAATAAAAAATACCTTGATGAATATAAGGAGCCCAGGGATGAGAGTTTGAACAAGGAGAAGGGAGGGGTGGGGTGGGGTGGAACCATAAATAAATAAAATAGATAAAATTTGCTTTATGGGAGGAATTTGGGTGGGGGGACCCTCCATATTCCTTACCCCTCAGATTTAAATATTGGTGTGAGTGACTAGAAAAGGAAGAAAGGTAAAACTGAGGTGGATTTAGAATTTTCAGTAACATACAAGTTCCTTTCAAACATATGGGAGTGTGGGTAGGAAAGGCTTTTCATTCACCATTGAGTGATTTTGACGCCCTTGTCAAAAAATGTTTTATCATAATGTGAAGGTTTAAATTTTTCGAATAGCAATTCTAATATTAATTTATAGGTCTACTCATGTCATTTTCCAGGAAATGGAATCTTCCAACTTTGTTTTAACCTATACTTTTTTTATGGGGAGGGGCTGGCTACTCTGGGTCTCCAGTTAGGCTCCTAACTGCAAGCTCAGTGGTTCAAACTTACCTGTCATTCACTGAAAGAAAAGTGAGGCTGTATGTTCCTATAAAGATTTACAGGGTCAGAAATTCTGGGTAGCAGTTCTGTGGGATTGCCATGAGTTGATTTAATAGCAGTAGCTTTTGGATGGTGCGGAGGTTGTTTCTTCAGTTCCTATTGGGAGGACTAGGTACATTTTTATAGGAGTTGCACTGAGTATATAGATCCATTTGGGAAATTTATTTATTTTTAATAATACGAAGTCTTCAGTTCATTAACACATGATGGCTTTTGATTTACTTTGGTCTTTATTAACTCCTTTTAATGGTGCTTTTTAGCTTTTGGTGTACAAAGCAGCGAGTTAAAAATCAAATATGGCACTTTGAGGATTGGCGTGTCTTTCTACATATGCAAAAGCTGAACAATCAATAAAGAAGATAGAAGAGGAATTGATGCCTAAGAATTGTAGAGTTTGTGAAGAATATTAAATATGCTATAACTAGCTGAATGAACAAATGTATCTTGGAAGAAGCACAACCAACATGCTCTTTGAAGCAAGGATGGCAAGACTTGTCTCATTATTCTGAACATGTTACCACTGGAGAAAGGGATCATGTTTGGCAATGTTGAGTGTGTAAGTCTGGGTAGAGAAACAAATTCATAGACAGTCACATGTGTATATGAAAGAACTTTATATACAAGAGCAATTGTATATTGAGAAAACATCCCAGCCCAGACCAGATCAAGTCCATATATCCGATATTATCCCATATGTCCATACTAGTCCATAAATTCCCGATCAAGTCCATAAGTCCAATATTACCCCATATGTCCATACTAGTCCATAAATTCCTCTCCAGACTCACACAATACAGGAAGCTCACAGCCCAGTGGGTAGAAAGTCTTGTGGATCCAGTGGTGGTGGAAGCATCTCAGCACTGGTGTGGGTCTCCACGTGGCTCCTCCAGCTCAGAGGCTCTGGCTGCTATCAGCCTGTCTCCATGTGGCTTGTCAACAAGAATGTCTAGCAGGGAGACAGCATGTATCCCGCCTCCAACGAGCTATTTATCTTCTTAGTGCCTCCAAATGAGGTCATCAAGCTGCGATCTGATTGACAGGCTAAACTCCATCCCTTCACGCTTAAGTCTCAAATTGACAACAGATTATTTAACTAGTACATGGAGGTTCTGTGAAAAAGACGAAGACCCTCAATGCGATAGAGTTGCAATAATGGGCTCAAACATGGTAATGATTTTGAGACTGGTACAATACCACGCAGGGAATATTTATCCTCTTTAGGTATTAGTAAACTTCTAAAATATTTGAGTTAATGGTTTTCATTAAGTTCCAAAAATTCCTCTCCAATATTTCTTTAGTAATTTTCAGGGCTTACATGGCATTCAAAATGTTAGAAAACATAAATATTAGACTTCTTGCTCTTATTTTGCATGATTTAAGGCTCTGTTAATTTTTCTTTAAAATTTTCTTTTCTGTATTTGGGGAAATTTTATTATATCATTATTCAGTATTTTATACATTAACTATAAGAAAATTGCAATCAATTTTTTATTTCAGATATCGTAACAATTCCACTGTTAGAGGCTTATTCATCTTTCTCTTTATTGTTTTTTTCATTTTTTCATTAAATACTTGAATATTAGCATGTTTCCTCTTTTAAGATCATTTTTTCTAGTTCTATTATCTCTGACATTTCTGTTTAATTTCATTTAGACCAATATTATTTATTTTACTTGTAGGTCATATTTCCTTGCATCTTGGCTCTCAAGCAATTTTTTGATTGGATGCTAGATATTTATTTCTAATAAATGCACTTATATCAAATTTCCCTTTAAACACTGGTTTAGTTGTATGCACATTTTGGTATGTTTCATTTTCATAGTATTTGGGTTCAAAATATTTCCAATATCCTTAATATTTTAGAATTATATTGTTTAAACTCAAAACATTACTTTGTTTAGTATCCTAGATATTTTATTTTCATTCATTTCTAATTTATATCCTTCTTAGAGGGCAAGAAAGAATTATATACTTTGTCTGACTGAAATCCAAACAAGATAAAAGCCCTCAACATGTGGAATCCAGGACAGAAAAACCCCTCAGGAAGAATAAGGGAGTAGTGATACCAAGGGGGGGCTGGGGGAGCGGTAGGAGAAGGGGCGACTTATCACAATAATCAGCGTATAACCCCCCACCCTCACCCAAGGGAAACAAACAACAGAAACGTGGGTGAAGGAAGACATGGACGGTGTAAGATATGAAAATAACAATAATTTATAATTTATCAAGGTCTCACAAGGGTGGGGGGAGGGAGGGAAAAAAGAGGTGCTGATTCCAAGTGCTCAAGCAGAAAGAAAATGCTTTGAAAATGATGATGGCAACATATGCACAAATGTGACTGATACAATTGGTGTATGGAATGTTATAAGAACTGTAAGAACTCCCAATAAAATGATTTTTTTAAAGTTATCTTCTTGGAAACTCACAGGGCCATTCTACCCTGTCCTATAAGGTCACTATGAGTCATCATCAACTCGATGGCAGTGAGTTTGGGTTTTTTGAAGGTACAAGTGAAACGGGTATGCATATAGTTTGTTTATTCCCTGCTGTATCCAAATGGCAGGATGAGGTCAGAATGAATCCTATGTGCCAATTTGCCATAACAGAATTGCTTATAGTGTGCAAGCAAGTTTGTCTCCAAATAAAAGTCATTGTAATTTACGTCATGCACAACTGAGCAATTCAAAAGAAGCCATTTGTTAATGAGACATTGCTACAGAAACTGAATAAGTCCTCTGTGGAAAATTGTTCTTGCCTGTTCTATCTGAAAGATACCTTCACACCAACCCAGACCTTTATTAGCTGCATTTCCAATTTTGAGAATAGGGTGCTCCTCAACATAAAAGGTAACTAGGTGTTTGTGTTAAGTGACCATACTATAAAGACAAGGTAGGTTGGCTATTTTAACACACAAGTTCAAAAACTCTGACTGTCAAGGAAAGTACCCCTCCATGTCTTCACAGGCAATTATCAAGTCAATTGCCATCACTTTGATCTCAGCATCATGCAGCTGTGCAGGAAATGGAAGGCTCTCACTACTAGAAAGAGAGCCAGAAATCTGAGTTCCATTGTGCTTGAAAGGATACGGAGTGCAACTGCTCCTGACACATAAACCGGTTTGCCTCCAGGCCAACTAAGGAGATGTCAGAACTTTTGTATTTTTCATCAACAAGCAATCGTATTTTTGTGTTGTATTTAAGCAGCTTGAGTTATGCTGATTGCAGCCGAGCATGCTTAGACCTCGGACAATAGTTCTGAAGTTTCCACCCACCGCTAGTTCTTCTGGAAAAGACCCCAACGATCAGCGGCAGTTATCTCCTCATTTTCCTCAAACAGAAGGCACTTTGGTTATACTTGAAAGTAAAAGCAACAATAAGTACAATGTTTCCAACACAATGTAGATCATTTGCACAGTCATCCTTACTTCTTAGATTTTCCTCCTTACAAACTCATCTACCCAACTCTGAATACATTTTCCACTTCAAAACATGTTTAAATGATGACCTCATACTCAAAAGAGTTCATATAATTAAGAAAAGTATTTCCGGTTGGAATGTCAGTTTTCAAGAATCATGTTACTTGACAAGGTCAAATGACAAGGTCTTCAAAGATGACAAGGCCAATTATCTTTGTTGTGAATATTATAGCAGTCTGAATGAGTCTTTGTTCATTAAGTAATGGGATTAAGGAATGCAGCAATGGCACAGGAGCCCCCACTAGTCTGGTGCCATTTTGTTATGAAGTTACTAGAAGAGAAGAAAAACAATTGGGTAACTGTGCTCCGTCCCAAAGTAAATTTTCATTATAAAGGTTTATCAACACTCAAAATAAAAATAGAGCATTTATATTGCAACAGTACTATCTGGAATAATGAATCAAAATATTTCTATGTTATCTGTTTTTATTAACTCTTTTCTTACAAAGAATTCACAACACTTACCAGTTTGACAACTTAAGGAATTACTTTTTGTATTTGAAATGTAATAAACCATTATTATATCTAACTCAATGAGGTACTTTTGGTTTTTTAGATCAAAGTAAATTCAGGTCCACGTTAGAATCTTGACTAACCATCAGTAAAGATGGAGGTCCTGAGCTCTGTGTCATTCTTGATTAGACAGTCCTTTAAGTTTTATTCTTAGAAAAACTAGTCACAGGAGCTCAGAATAAGATTCCTGCTATTACTCTGAATTAAGCCAATGAAATTGGTGGATGATGATATCTAATGATCAGCTTCCCTGAATCCGCTTTGTGAACGGGAAGGTGGCTGACGTCATGATTAAGGGAGACTTTCCCAATGTGTCCTCTGGAGCAAGTCGATGAGGAAGGGGGTGCGCCACATCCCAGTACCTTCTCTGCCGGTGAGTTGCTCTGAGAAAATCAATGATGATAGTTTATCTTGCTTGACATGTCATTTAACTCAAATGAGTTATATTGTATTGTATCTGTTATTTAAGAAAAAAAGTTGGCAGGAAAAAAGGGTCATTATTAGAATCACTATTATAATGAATTAAATGTGGTTATTTTTATAAAAAAATACTTTTTTTTCTATGAATATCTTTTCGACAGAGTTCTCAGATATTTTCAAGAGACATTTTAAGCACTAAGTGCAGTAAAGAAAATGGTGTCAATCCCTAACGGTGGAAATCATCAAACTTCAGCCCTTCTTTCAGCATGAAGACCTAAGCAATATTGGTATTTAGGGAACAACTCTAAAGTGTGCAATTGTCAAAAGGTGATCTTATTATTGGTAATATCTGTTCCATCAAATATATTTCTATGGTTACTTAATCTAATTTCTTTTTATCTATTGAATTTTTATTTATTTCTTTGACAGTTAAATGTGTTCTTACGATTTTCTTCTTGAGAAGTACTAGTGCTCTGTTGCAGCAGTTCTCTATAAGGATATATATTTGTACAGTTCCTCTGGTGTCTGTCAAACAATGTAGTCAAGCTAAGCAAAGCAATTCTTTCTTAGGTTGACACAACCTGTTGAGAGAGTAGTTGTATATACTCTATAATGCCATCAAAAACATTCTCAATTAAACTGGACCAAGGAATATTTCATCATTATTTCCAGTACTGATTGAGTTGTGTATAGATCTCAAGTTTTTCATCCTATGAAGAACAAGAGAGATAAACGGTCAATATTTGCTATATTAAAAAGTAAGAAAGTATATACAATGCAAAATAAGACACATCGAAAATAAAAGTCTCAACTGTTCCTCACAATTTTTATTATTTCTTTAATTAGGGGTCTAAGGTGTGTCACCGTAATATTCATAATACTTTTTTCTATGGATTCCAAATATCAATTTAGGAACTTATATACAAACCGTTGTGCTAAGTGCTATGGACTATGCTAAGTTAAATCAAATGAACACAGGTGTCCACAAAAGCACGTTGACCATGGGTCCTCAAACTTTTTAAACAGGGGGCCAGTTCACTGTCCCTCTGACCCATTGGAGGATCGGACTATAGTTTAAAAAAAAAACTGAACAAATTCCTGTGCACACTGCACATATCTTATTTTTAAAGTAAAAAACAAAACGGGACAAAAACACCCGGCGGGCCAGATAAATATCCTGCCAGGCCGCATGTGGCCTGCGGGCCGTAGTTTGATGACCCCGTACTACGTACTTTGCCATACTCCTAGTGTCAGTTTTCAGTTTTTATCAGTGTAGCCTCTGCAGTCACCTGGTACCTGCCACCCAAAATGTGTTCAGTGATAGGTAGAAAGAAACTGATTCTACTAGTCTAGTCTTGCAAATCCAAAGCAAAATTAATCAGGATCAAAGAATTTGATGGTGCGCAAGTTCAAACAAAAGTGGCATTTCTGACAGCTGCTGCTCAGGGACCCCATCACGGTCACTCTGTGTGTTCTACGCAACGATTATTCTCTGTGCCCTTACACACATTGACTCGTTTTGGTATTCCTTCCTTTCCAAAATCGCTTTTCAACCTCGGCATTCTGAAGTCCACTGCTTGCTACTTTTTTCCCTCAACGTTCCTTTGTTACCAGACAGATAATGTTCTGCCTGTTGATTTCCCTTTAGAATTCAATTGTTCTTATACCCCTCTGAAACTCGTTTTCTCTCCTATGAATATTTCGCCTAGCTAGGTCATCCACAGCAAGGTTTGGTGTCTCCTTGGCAACCACACGGTCTTAATCGTTCTCAGTATCCTTTTTACTCCCACTCATCACATTTCACATTTTCTTTCTGATCATTAATAACTGAAATTTCTTTACCTAGTTCAATTTTCATTTTTAATATCTTCTATGTTAATTATCTATTTTCTCACTTATATTCTACACTTCAGTACTTTAATGGTACTAATTCATTTCTCTTGTAGGTTAGGGATGAGGTACATTGAAGCTACAAATAAACAAACAATCTGTCTTACAATTCCTTTTTAGCTGGGGTATTAGGCCTTGGAATTTTCAAATAAACTGGATGCTCCCTAAATGAAGGTTAACACATGAGGTTCCTGTAGTAAGGACAAAATACTTTGGGTTCCAGCTATATATAAATCAGAAATGTGGACAGTCATCCAGGGTTAATGTAGCTCCCCTACCCTGGAATTGGTCTACAGTCTGTAGCCCAAAGTTAGCAGAGTGCTGAAGAGATAAGACTGTGGAGACACCAAGTGAACCTGGCTCTGCCTCTCACCAGCTTCTCAATGAGCAAGACACGCAACTTTTCTTACATAAACTAGGAATATAGTATTCTCATATAGATATAAGGGGTGTGGATGTAATGTGCAACCTAGTACCCATCACAAGTTAAGATTTTAATAGATAGTATTTTTTCTTAATTTTATTTTAATAAATCATTTTATTGGGGGGCTCTTAAAGCTCTTATAACAATTCATACATCAATT
>NW_022103899.1:35239801-35244882 GCF_000313985.2 Echinops telfairi | reverse complement strand
TCTATAAATGCCCTTTGCCTCCTAGCTCTTTCCTCTATTTCCTTTTACTTTCCTCTTGTCCCACTATCATGTTCAGCCTTCATTAGGGTTTCAGTAATTCCTCTATGTTACATTACCCTTAATCATGCCCTACCAGGCCTACTATGCCCTCCTCACCACTGATTTGGATCACTTGTTGTTCCCTTGTCCCTGGGTTTGTTAACACCACTTCCTTTCCCCTCACCCCTCCCTCTCCCATGTCCCTCCAGAACTATCGGTCCTGTTGTTTTCTCCTCCAGATTGCTCATCCAGCCTATCTTATTTAGACAGACCTGCGGAGATAATATCATGCACAAGAGCAAGACAGCGCAAAATCAAGCAACAAAATAAAACAAAGCAACAACAACAAACCAATGACTAAAAACAAAACAAAACATGACAACAAGAAAGAAAAACTTGTAGCTAGTTCAAAGACTGTTTGTTGGCCTTTATGATAGTTTTCCAGTCTAGTTAGATAGTATCTTTTAATGAGTTTGCCACATGTGAAATTTTGTTGCCTGTATTTTGAATGCATTTAGCCCAAATCCACTTAGAGTTGATTTACTGACTCTATGTTAGAGCTTTTTATTGGGGGAAAGATAAAGAGTTTCCGGAACTAAGTTACGCTTCCTTTTATTGGTTCAATTAAGCTCTATGTAAACTGAACCCCTAACCTCTAGTACATATGACTATGACCTTGACTTTGGATAAATGTCAGGTAGCAAAGTCTTACTGAAGTAGGATGGGTCCTAGTGTAGTAATTCGTGGTGTCCTTAAAAAGAAGATAAGGGATCCAGAGAGAAACAGAAGGAAAGCAGCCTGCACAGTGGAAGTGCCCATTGCCCCAGCTGTTAGCCACGGAGCACCTGGAACCGTAAGGACCGAGAGGAACAAGAGACAAGCTCTTCAAGTAGAGCCATTGAAAGAGCATGATCCTGTTGAATTTGAACTTCTAGCCTTTAGCATCTAGTTTGTCCTTCCTTGCATAATAGAGCATATTATTGTCTGATTCAAAATGGCTCACTCCAGTCCCTTTTAGCTCACGTGTGCCTAGGATATAAACATTAATGCATTCCACTTCATTTTTGATTGCTTCCAATTTTCCTGGATTCATACCTCAGACATTCTGCATTCTAATTATTGGTGTTTCAAACTGTGTATTCTTATTTTTAGCCATACCACACCATCTGTAAATGAAGATCCAGACTGTTTTGCTCCATGCACATCATTAAGATGGACTCTAAGGTATCTTTCCCAGTTAGATTTTGAAAGTCTTCCAACTTGAGGGTTTCGTCTTCTGGTACTGTATCAGACAATATTCTACTACTACTCAAAAAGTCTTCAGGGGCCATTTCTTTTAGAAGTGGGTCATTGGGCTCTCCTTCCAAGTGTGTCTTAGTCTGGAAACCAATCCATAGTGGGTGACCATGCTAGTATTTGAAATACCAGGGCCATACCTTCTAGCATCATAGCAACAGGCAAGCCTCCACCATAGGACAAACTGACATAAGCTGTGTTAGTTGGGGTAGACTAGAGAAACAAATCTAAGGAGACTCATATGTGTATAAGAAAGAGCTTTATATACAAGAGCAATTGAATATTGAGAAAACATCCTACCCCAGTCCAGATCAAGCCCATAAGTCTGACATTAGCCCATAGGTCCAATTCAAATCTATAAATTTCTCTGGAGACTCACGTAATACATGTAATGATGCCAAATGCAGGAAGATCATAGACCAGTGGGTGGAAAGTCTTGTGGATCCAGTGGCAGTAGAGGCATCTCAGCATTGGCAGGGGTTTCCACATAGCTACTTCAGCTCCAGGGCTCTAGCATAGCTCCACGTGTCTTGTCATCAGGAATGTCTTGCAGAGAGTGAGCAAGTGCCCCACCTCCAGTGAACTATTTATCTCCTTCACAGCTCCAAATGAGGTCATCAGGCTAAATTCCACCCCTTCACTCTTAAGTCTCAAATTGAAAACAGATTATGTAATTACCTCATAAGGGGTGAAATGGCATAAAAGACATCAAGCATAAAGAAAGCCAACAGTCATACAAAGAAGGAAAGGAAGAAAAGACCAAAGGGTACTTCAGAAGGAATTTGAAATGTGCTGTTGAATATGGAGTAGTGAGACGGGAAGAAACAATAATACAAAAGAGCTTAGCCTAAAAGTAAAGTATTATTATAAAATGTGCAAAACCATGGAGTTAGAAAATCTAACTGGAACATCACACTAGAAAATTTTCAAGCTGAAAGATTTGAAGAAAAAAAATCAAGCCTCGAGTTGCCATGCTTAAGGATTATGTGGACAATATATTGAAAGATTCAAGACATATCAAAAAGAAATACTCTGTGACTATACTAAAAAAAATTGGTCTACGTTTACTCATTTCAGATGAAAGTATATGATCATGTACCAATGGTCGAAAAGGAAGAAATACAAACAATACTAAAGATATTATTGAAAACAAACCTCCAAGAATCGAGAAATACCAATTGAAATGCTCCTACAAATAGATGAAATATTGGAAGCACTCACTTATCTATGACATGTTATTTGAAAGTCATGCACCTGGACAACTGACTGGAATAGGTCCATATTTGTATCAGTTTCAAAGAAGGGTGACTCAAGAGAATGTGGAAATTATTGAAAATAATTAATATCACATGTAAGCCAAATATTACTGAAGATAATTGAAACATGGCTACAGTCATACACAGACAGGGAGCTGCCATTCAGATGCTGTAGAATGAGTGATATCATGAGTGATCTCAAAAGTATCTTGGATGAAATCAGAGAATGCCAGAAGAAGGTTTACTTGTGTTTTATTGACTATCCAAAGACTTTCAAATGTGTAGATCATGACAAATTATGGATAACAAGGGAAAGAATAGGAATTCCAGAATTCCAGACTTGTGCTCATCCATGCAGACCAAGAAGCAACGATTTGATCAGAAGGAAATAGAGTACGTAGAATCAGAAAGGGGGTAAGTTAGGATTGTATCCTTTTACAATACTTATTCAGTATGTACACTAAGTAAATAATAAGAGAAACTGGGTTGTATGATAAGAATGCAGCATCAGGAAAATTGGAAGTGATAAAAAATGAAATGGAATCGGGATTAACAATTTGTGATATGTAGATGATAAAGCTTTGCTTACTGAAGATGAAGAAGACTTAAAATACTTGCTGATGAAGGTCAAAGACTACAGGCGTCTATGTGGATTGCACTTTGACATAGCAAATATCCTCATTACCTGGCCAGTAAGTAATATCATTCTAAACATAGAAAATATTGAAGTTGTCAAGGATTTTAACTTTCATGGATCTGTGATCCACTCCAGGGAAGCAGCAGTGAAGGAATCCAATGACATGCTGTAAATGTTGCAGGAGGCCTCGTTGAAGTGATGCCACTTTGAAGTGCAAGGGTGCTCATGTTCCAAGGCCTGGTATTCTTAATTCCCTCAAGTGCAAGTGAGAGCCGGACAATGACTAAAGATCGGATCCATCCAGACTGCTCCTCATGGGACCATTCATAATAATGTCAACATTTGGAAAGCAACTAAAAGTCCAAATGGGTAGATTGATGAAATATTATAACCTCACAATGATACACTATATAATCATTACAATGATAGACATAATTTTAACTAATTTCACAAATGCCTAGTATATATTAAGCACTATGTTAGCTAGGTGCTTTATGTGCGATTTCATTTAGTTCTGGAATACTGTAAATTGCTTTATTATGGCCTTTCCAGCTGTGGTCTTGTAACTTCATCAAAATGATTGACTAGAACTATGCAAATTAAGAAATGTATGATCTACTGAGGAGCTTGGTCACTTGGTGGTTCTGGTGGAAGGATGAGGCCTTGGCGTTGATAAGAGCTAGGCTTATAAATGGGGTGATCACATGGAAGCTCAGGGAGACCTCACTAGAGGAGGCTGAAGGGGAGCATATCCTTTGGGCCAAGGACCTGGGGTTCATGTGCTGAGCACCTCCTAGACCCAGAAGAAAGCAGACACTGGATTGTGGGGAAATTCAGGAAATGGAGCAGTAGGCTTCTGGTCCATGGATGAAAGCTGAGTACCTTCAGGCAGGAGGTTTGCCAGTGGAGCTGAAAGAGTTGAACAATTATCCATGCAGGTCAGAGGTGTGAGTGTGCCCCATGCAGGAGTGGCCTTCCAGCACTATCCAAACCCTATCCCAGGCAAGACTTGGGTAGCATGTCACAAGAGCTGCCCAGGATAGGTGATGGAAGTCAGCAGTAGAGGTCAGTGAGGACCAGTGGTAGAGCAGAAGCCTCAGGACCCATAAAGGCCTTAGAGGTTCTGACCTGAACATGGCACGCCTGCCTAGGAACATTAAGATGGACTTGGGGAATTTGGGTTAGGGTAATTGCTTCTCCTTTAGAGAATTTGTTATTGTTTACTCTCGGCTTTCTATTGCTAAAAATAATGACTTTCACTTTTCCAACAAATGACTGCAGCCGTGGATGCACGTATCTCATTCCTAGAAATCTGAAAATTTAAGGCACGTGTGTAATGCAGATAGACAGATATGTGTATATAAGGTCATAGATCACTGAGATAAGGTAAGTACTTTTATTATCTCTGCTTTCTTGATAAGAAAATTGCATCTTAGAAAAATTGAGTAACATAGCAAGATAACATGACTGGTAAGTAGCAGAATTTAATGGCAGAATTTCTGACTCTTGAGCCCAGGGGCTTGATCTGTAGGCTGCTTTGGATTTATAAATTAGAGACAAAAATATCCATGATATGTTATAAGTGAGGAGAAATTATACATGCAATAAAAAGTAATGAACCGGGCCTTGTTTCTCCAAGAACAACACTAGATGGATGGCACTATAGACAGATAAATCTTGGGTGGTTTTCTATTAAAATATTTTTACTTTAGTTATTTACATTTCATAATGTGCCACATTTTGTATAAATTGATGTATAATAACATTACGCATGCTAAAGTAAAATGTATGAAAATATAAAAAGGATCTTGATTAATTCAAATTTGCATATAAATCCACAATATTCTCCCTAT
>NW_022103899.1:35237448-35238458 GCF_000313985.2 Echinops telfairi | reverse complement strand
ACCCTTCAGTAAGGGGGTGTCCAGTTGCCTATCAATGGTCTTTGAGTCTCCACTCTGAACCCACCCACATTTACAATGATATGATTTTTTTTGTTCTTTGATGCTTGACACCTGATCCCTTCAACAGCTCGTGGTCACACAGGCTGGTGTGCTTCTTCCATGTGGGCTTTATTGCTTCTGAGCTAGATGGCTGCTTGTTTATTTTCAAGCCTTTAAGACCCCAGATGCTATATCTTTTGATAGCCGGGCACTATCAGCTTTCTTCACCACATTTGCTTATGCACACGTTTGCCTTTAGTAATCGTATCGGGAAGGTATGCACTCACTGATTGCAGAAGAAAAATGTGTGCGTAAACAAATGTGATGTAGAAAGCTGATGGTGCCCGGCTATCAAAAGATATAGCATCTGGGGTTTTAAAGGCTTGAAGATAAACAAGTGGCCATCTAGCTGAGAAGCATCAAAGACCATATGGAAGAAGCACACCAGCCTGTCTGACCACGAGTTGTAGAAGGGACCAATTATCAGACATCAAAGAACTAAAAAATTACTATATTCTTAAGAGAAGCATAGTGAAGAAAAAGTTGACCACAGAGAAGATTTGAATTCCATTTCCTCATTATGTGTCCTTTGAATTATTATTCATGTCCAAATGGGAATTTAACCTTACCTTAATTTCCAAGGAGATGATGGATGTGAAAATGAATATTATAGTACTCTGTATTTAGGACCTACTTATTTTTTTCACCTTGGTTCTTGATTCTTTACTTAATAATAATCTCTACTTGACTTATAGGCATTTAACTCAATATGTTTCAAATAATATTTACCTTTCTTAAGGTACATTCTCTTTTTAAAAAAATCATTTTATTGGGGCCTCCTACAACTCTTATCACAATCCATACATACATCAATTGTGTAAAGCACATTTGTACATTCATTGCCCTCATCATTCTCAAACCATTTACCCTCCACTTAAGCCCCTGGCATCAGGTCCTCATTTTTGCCTCTC
>NW_022103899.1:35234575-35235996 GCF_000313985.2 Echinops telfairi | reverse complement strand
TAGCAACTATAACTATATAACCCCATGAGAGGGGAATGAATAACAGAATGGTAGGTGTATTTTACCAAGCATGGTGTTCTTCTCCAAGGACTGATTTCTCCTGACATGTCCAAAGTATGTAAGACAAAGTCTCCCTATCCATGTCTCTAAGAAGCACTATGGCTTTACTCCTAAGACAGATCAATTTGCTATTTTAGCAGTCCATGGTGTTTTCAATATTCTTTTCAAGCCCCACAATTAAAATGCATCCCTTCTCCTTCAGTCTTCTGTACTTAATGTTCAACTTTCATATGCATATGAGGCAATTGATAGTACCATGGCCCGGGTCAAGTGAACCTTAGTCCCCAGAGTAATGTCTTTACTTTTCAATACTCTAAAAAGGTCTTGTGGAGCAGGTTTACCTAATGCAATGAACTCACCTTTTGATCTTTTGACTGCTGCTTCCAAGCACATTGATTGGAACAACAAGACAAACTCCTTGACAACCTCAACCTTTTCTCCATTTAGCATAGTGTTACCTATTGGTCCAGTTGTGAGGATTTGGGGCTTGTTGACATTGACTTGTAATCCATACAAAGCGCTGCAACCCTTGATCATCATCAGCAAATGCTTTAAGTCCTACCCAGTTTCAGCAAACAAGGTTGTATCATCTGCATATCACAAGTTGTTAATAAGCCTTCCTCCATTCTTGCTGCCTTCTTCTTCTTCAGATAATTCTGCTTCTCTGATAACTTGCTCTGAATACAGATCGAATACCTATGGTGAGAGGATACAACCCTGATACACATCTTTCCTGATTTTAAACCAGACAGTATTCCCTTTTTCTTTTCACATACTGCTTCTTGATCCGTACAAGTTCTACATGAGCACAATTAAGTGTTCTGAATTCTCCATTCGTCTCAAGGCTACCCAGAGATAGCATCTAAACAGATGAATGCCTTGGTATAGTCAATGAAACACAAGTGTACATCTTACTGTTACTCTCTGCTTTCAGCTCATTCTATCCCACATCAGCCATGATGTCCCTGTTCCTCCTCCTCTTCTGAATCTGGCCTGAACCTCTGACAGCTCCTTGTCGATATACTGCTGCAACAATTCTTGGCTGATCATCAGCAACATTTTATTTGCATGTAACATCAATGATATTGTTCTATAATTTGGGCATTCTGTTGGGTTGCCCTTCTTTGTAATGGGAACAAATATGGATCTCTTCCAGTCAGTTGACCAAGTAGCTGTCTTCCAAATTCCCTGGCATAGACAAGTCAGTGTTTCCAGTGCTTCATCAGCTTGTTGAAACACTTCATTTGGTATTCCATAAATTTTGGGAGTCTTCTTTTGGCTAACACTTTCAATCCACCTTGAACCTCTTTTAGCATCATTGGTTCTTGCTTATAAGCTCCCTCCAGAAATGGTGGAACCTC
>NW_022103899.1:35218953-35232692 GCF_000313985.2 Echinops telfairi | reverse complement strand
ATGACCAGCAAAGTTAGAGGGGATTGTGATGAACTCTGATACAGAGATGGCATCATATTAGGTAAGGATTATAAACTTAGATGTTTGAGTTTTATTTGAAATGAGAAAAAATGGAGCAGTTAAATAATGAATGAAAGCAATCACAGGGACAGCTGTGGAGAATGAAGAACAAAGAATCAAGGGTGAAAGTAGGAAGACTGGGCAGGAAGCAGGTTGGAGAGACCACGCTAGAAAGAGTGACTAGAATCCCTATGTTAGTGGTGAAGCTGGAGATGAATGTGGACATTCCAGTGTGGCTTGGGAGTTGCCGTATCTACCATAGGGTAAATTTGTTATAAATAATTCTTAAATAATTAATGGGTAAATGCATACAAATATTACTAAAATTGGATATTTTTTTCTCAGATAGCCTATAAAATAATCATGTAGATACCATATGTACTCGAGTATAAGCTGACTCAAATATCAGCCGAGGCACCTAATTTTACCACAAAAACAGCATTAAAAATGTGCTGAAAAACTCGACTTATACACGAGTATATACAGTAAATATACACAAACATCAGATTTATTTTTTGGTATTATTTTTATTGTGTGAATCATAGGGTACTAAGTTGAATTCAATCTTCTAATCTTTTGTATTTACGGAAAGATTAACAAGTGTTTTGACTTTTTCTATGGTGGATATCAATTTTAACATGTAAATTCTACAAAGGAATTGCAATAGATGTCAGTAAGATGTGATCTTCAAATGGATAGACTTATGTCTTAATATTACTGCAATATAACTTAATATCTCTATTTAACTCACAGTTATTTTATTGAGAAAATGGTGCAAGCAATTGTGAGAAGAGCAATATAAAAGTTAACAAAACAAGAAGGGGCATAAAATAGAAACGTGCTCTTCAGATTTTCAAAAATAATGTGAAAGTTCATTGATCTCTTATGATATATCAGACAAAGCACTTAATGTATGTAATATTATTTAGTAACTAAGCCCTGACTGGTAATTTGAGCTCTTTTTAACGATTAGATATAAATTCTAAGCTAAAGCATTTACTGTTATAAACACTAATTCTTTCTGTCAGTGAATTTGCTCAAGTATCTATTGATACAAACCTATTAAGAGTTTCATTCCAGAATAATACATTTTTTGAATTGTTAGGCAAGCATACAAGTCGGACTGCACAGTTCATGCTGCTCCACTATATTCACTTATTTTTATAGCACTAATTTCGAGGATGCATGCTTCTTTACAAGTGCTCACCAGGATACTGCTGCAAAAATGTCAAAGTATTAAATCTAACCTTATTAATATTCCCAGAATAAATGAGTAATCAAATGGTTATCCAGTTTGATCTTATGTAAAATGACTGGGAGAATAACATACTAAACTAAGAAGAGCAATTGCTTTCCTCCAAGAGTCAGACTGTCTTGCACCTTGGCCATCTAAGACCAAATACCATTGAGTAAAATCTGAAATTGTGGACTCAGATATGTTCAACATCTGAACATGGTTATTTTATGAGGTGTCGTCAAGCTAGTTCTTACTCATAATGTCCCTCTATGTCCATCAGATCAAAACACTGCCCAGGGCTGTGCTAGCCTGACCATCATTGCTCTGTGTGAGCCTACTTTGTAGTCCCCGCGTCACCCCATCTTGTTGAGGGTCTGTCTCTTTTCCCCCCACCCTCCACTTTACTAAACATGATGTCTTTGTCCAGGAGCTGATTCCTTCTGACAGCATGATCCAAGCACAGGAGATGAAGCTTCTTCACCCCACTTGAGAAGCGCTTGGAAAAGTCCCTCTACCTTTCAGCTCTAAAACAACTTCCTCGCCTGATTGGCTGCCACCCCTCCAAAATCCCAGCTATCCCTTAAGGAATAATATATCCGCTTTACAGTGAAAACAATGAAAACGATTGTCACTCTATTCCATTTTCAATCATGTCATCGTTGTTGTGAGGTGACCTCGACTTGATTCCAATGGATAGAGACCCCATGTGCAGCAGCGCCCAGTGCTGCGCAGTCCCGTGTGGTCCTGTCGATGCTGCTTACGACTGAGTCTCTTGCTGCAGCCGCTGTGTCCATTGGTCTCATCAGGGTATTCAGTTACATAGTAGATTAGTTTCTCAGAAGAAGGAGCAGACTGGGAGTCATCCATATTACATAGTATTTATGACCGTCTTCTATTCATAAATATTTACATCATTACGGTAATTCTCACAGAATAACTCTTTGAGGACCATGACAAGAACAAAACTATCTGCCTGGGAAGAAGTACAGCTGGAGTGCTCCATGAGGCAAGGATGGTGTGGTAGTGGTATACTTGTCGATTTGAGAGGCTTATGAGTGCAGGGGTGTAGTCTAGTCTGTCAATCAGATCATAGCCAATGAGGCTCTGTGCGGGCATGGCCTTCTCCTGAGAATTCTGGGAAATCTGGTACTTCCTCCTTGGAGGTGGGAAACTCTCTGGTCACAACCTGGGAGATATAGCAGCTGACAAGACACATGGACCCACCCTGATACAGAGACCCATGCCAGCTGCTCTGAGATGTTTCCAATGACACTGGGTCCAAGGACTTTCTACCCACTGGCCTGCGATCTTCCTGCATTCGGTGTCATTGCATGTGTTTCATGAGTCTGAAGAAGACTTCATAGATTGGTATCAGACATATGGGCTACTATTGGACTTATGGACTTGATCTGGACTGGACTAAGGTGTTTTCTCAATGTTCAATTGCTCTTGTATATAAATCTCTTTCTGATAACATATGTGTGTCCATGGATTTGTTTCTCCAGTCTACCCAGACTAACACAGACGGCAAGAATTTGTCTCATATATTTGGGTCATGTTGTCAAGAGAGATGAGCCCCTGGGGCAGGACATCATGGTTGGTAAGGTAGAAGGGCAGCAAAAGAGAGGGAGGTCCTTAAGGAGACAGATTGACACAGTGGCTGTAACAAACCAGGAGCAGGACCAGGCAGTGTTTCAATCGGTTGTGCCCAGGGTTGCTATGGGTCTGAATCCACCTGATGGCACCTAACAACCAAGATATAGCACACTTATCTCTTACTGGTCTCTTGCAAAAGAGAAGTAGACTAGCTTCCTTAAAGAGTTGTTCTGTGAGAATTAGCTGTAGTGATGCACGTATTTATGAACTATAGATGGCCCTAAAACATGGTACTAATTCACTTACTCTTTAACACTGCTAAAATGACTTAGATTTTGGGAGATAAGCCTGTTGTCTTGTAACAGTTCAGTATTTTGAGTAACATTGTGCTGTAGAGAAGCATCAAATTACAGTTTGATTCATGTACTACTTTGTCTAAGACTTGCTATCAATGAAGCCACTGAAAGTTTGATACGCGCGTGATGAAATGGAACTATATTGAATGATCTGGCGATTCTTTCCTGTCCTTCAGATTTCAGGATGGCATTGTTCCCGGACAAGTGACTCATTCTGTTCCTAAAAACTCTAGAGAAGCGGCGTTTTTGCCTTAGCAAGTCATCCCAGGGATTGCCAGCCAGAGCAACATGGGAATCCTCCCAAATAGCTCACTGCATTCCTGTTGCAGTTGGCCTGATTGTGCCGTTATTGGGGATGGAAAGATACAGATGGGATTTGCTTAAGAGAAACCCATTATATATGTTGGGGGTTGGGGATGAGGTGGATGATTCTTCACTTTGGTTTCTTGTGAACTTTACTTAGAATCTTGGTTAAATAAACTACTACATTTAATTAGTTTTCATAATGTTCAGTTATCAAATGTCAAAATGCAGACAGATATAAATGACTCTGTGGGAACACAAATATTGTTTTTCTCAATGGCTTTAAAGAAAAATGCTCTTCTCTGTGTTCCTATTTATTGTTTACTGTAAGTCTAGATGGTTGAACAGTTTTACCTAGCCATGGTCATCTGAGAATCTAGACTGAGGGAACCACAGGGAGGGAGCGAAAGGGAGAGAGAAGGGAAGAGAGGAGAGGAACAGAATGCTTTGCAAAGTTGAGATTCATTTGCAAATAGAAAAGTTGAGGTGTGTGGATTGTCCTGAGCTATACAGACCAACTACGTAATTGATTCTGGATAACCCATCTATGGCCATTGGTTGATTCCTATTTTTAGCGACCTTATGTAGGGTTTCTAAGGCTGTAAATCTTTATGGGAGCAGACAGCCTTGGTTTTCTCTCATGGAGCAACTGGTGTGCGCGAACCATTGATTTTCTGGTTAGCAGTCCAACGTTTACCTGATACTGCCACCAGATTCTAGATAGAATAAGAAAAGAAATCCAGTCTAACAAGTTTGTCTTTTTAAAAGCAGCATTAGAAAGTCTTCATTTTTTCGTGCTTTACACAATTGATGTATGTATGGATTGTGATGAGTCGTATTAGCCCCTAATAAAATGGTTAAAAAATAAAAAGAAAGTCTTATTTGCTGCTTTTAAATATCCAGTACCATAAACATTAATGATAGTTTGCCAATATTTTTAAATAATCAAATTTAGGTAACTCTACATTCATTGAATGCATTAATTTCTTCTAATAATTTATAAAATTATATGAATAATGCTTCAGAGTAGGCTTTCATTATTATTCAAGCAAATGAAAACATTTTAGAGTGCATCAGGCAATTAAGTAAGCAATAAACTGCTTACTTTGGAGGCAAATAAGCATTTGGCCAACTAGATTATCATCAAGTAAATGAGCACTTTGGTGCACCAAATGGTACCCTATGGAATGCTTCTGAAATGATAGAATTATAATAGCTAATATTTATTGAGTGCTCATAATATGCAAAATACTGTTAAGTGCTTCACGAGCAGTGGCTTACTTATTCCTCACAATGGTTCTATGATGGAAGTACAATCATGCTTTCTATTTTACATGTGTGAAAGCTGACATCACAGAAGTTATGGAAGCTGCCCAAAGTTAAAGCTGCAGAAAGGGGCAGATCTAGGAGTGAAATCCAGGTCAACCAATCTCAGAATCTAGGGGGCTGGGAGGGGGAGCGAGGGGATAAAGGAGAGCAGATATCAAAGAGGTTAAGAAGAAAGAAAATGGTTTGAAACGGATGGTGGCTGAAAATGTACAATTATGCTTGATCTAACTGAATTATGGATTGTTATAATAACTGTAAGAGCTCTCAACAAAATCAATTAAAAAGAGAAAAGACAAAGAATTACAAAAGCGAAACTTACATTTTAATAGAGTGGTCTTTACAGTTTAAATGCATGTTCTTTGACTGTTTTCTGCAGGAGAAAGTATGTTTACAAAATGAGAACATGCATCATAATTTGAAGGGCCCTTTGTGATCATCCAGTCCAATCCTTTCGTGGTAAAGAGGACTCACCCGAGGCACCAGCATTGCTATCACACGGTAAGAAGGAGTGATGAAAACCTCACGTCTCTGAATATTTGTCTTTAATGCTTCCAGAGAGCTCCCATAAATAGAGCACTGGAGACAGCCTGGATCCACTCCCCCTCCCACTTCCTCCTGCCTTGTGTTTGAATATTTTCTCCAAGAAAGCAAAATGAAGGGAAAAACTCCAAGACTGAATTTTACTCCTCTCATGCAGTGTCAAACACCTCTGCAGTCTGGAGATGGATTATCCCCTTCTGACGGACGAGGGGAAATCACTCTCGTGGGTAAATGGTCAGGCATGACTAGTGACTCCCTGGGGCTATTTGATATTTCTTAAATCACGAGTTTTGCCCAGATTTTATACCCTGCCCAGGATGGGTTACCATGGAAACAGTGGAGTCAGCATTGCAGTAAGCTAGTAAAAGATTTCATCTATTTACCTTCCAGACATAGTGGATGCAGATTTTCAAAATGGCAGCACTGTCTCTACAGTATTTGACCTTGGCCACTGACTCTGTTTCAGAGGTCATCTTTTAAGTGTTACTCTGCCATAAATGATGCTAAAGCAGGCAGGAAAATATAGTGTAATCGTTGCTAAGCCGATAACTGTCTTACTATAGAATTCCAGGTGAAGATGCCTGCTTCGATTAGTCAGCAAGGCATATCTAGTTCCCCTCCCCATTCTCCAAGGTAGTAAATTCCGTTATGGACTTATTTCAGTTTCAGAGTCAGTGATGGATAGAGAGAAGCCAGTACACAAGGGGGAAGAAGAGAGAGGGCAGGAAAGAAAGCAGAGATCGGAGAGGCGAGACAGGATGACTTGCAGAATTGAAATTCAAAGTCTCAACTGCAAGCAAGGAGTAAAACAGTGTGACCACTTAAACACTACCATGATCACCTTTTGGAGAATAATTGGATCTTTCTATTAGATTTAGGAATGTGAAAATCTAGGACCAGCAATTTCAGGCCGTAGAACAAATTTCAAGACCCCCTTACACATGCGCACCAGAATACATACTCATACAAAAATATGTTTGGCAGTCCAACCAAAATACTAAGGATTTAGCAGATTGTTTTATACTCACCAGCGTAGATGATTCCCAAGCATTAATGCTGAGAAAGTTGTAGGAATGTAAGTGCAAAAATAATTTAAAATATTTCAAACTAAGTGTTGCCTCATGCAACAATACCTAAACAATTGATAAAATGATAAAGAAGAGAATTATTCACAGGAATCCTCGCATTATGTTTATATTTGGAGAAGACGGAGAAACATTCCAGCCATTGTTGCTTGTTTTTTCATTTTTGAATGTGGGCATACATATAGAAATCGTGATATAAGATGAAATATAATAACATTGAATAAAATTTGAAGAATGAGAAATTTACATGCAATCTTAAATCACTTTAATCATTGTGTTCTGGTTTCTCAACAAAGAACTTTACAAAAAAGTGGGAATTGTTATTGTCAAAGATAATAATAGCAGTTCATAAAATTTTATAATTTATGAAGAACTTTCATAGTGCTTCAAAGTATATGTAATTCTTTCCGAGTGACAACTAAATAATGGAAATAGCAGGCAAGAAATCAAATGATGCATTACCTTTTGCAAATCTACGGCGCAAGACCTCTCTAAAATGTTCAAAAGCAAGGATGTTACTTTGAGGACTAAGGTCACCTGACCCAAGCCATGGTATTTTCAATCTCCTCTCATGCATGTGAAAGGTGGATATTAAATAAGGAAGACCCAAGAAGAATCAATGAAGAATATTTGAAATACTCTGGACTACCAAAAGAATAAACAAATCTGTCACAAAAGAAGTTCATCCAGAATGCTCCTTAGAGGCAAGGAAGACAAGCCTCACCTACTTTGGCTATGTTGCCATGAGAGACCAGTCAGTCCCTGGAGAGAGGCATCGTGCTCGGTAAAGTAGCAGGGCAGCGAAAATGAGGAAGACCTTCGACAGGATGAATTGACACAGTATTTGATGGATGGACTCAAACGTAGAAACAATTGGGAGGATGACCCAGGCATAGGCAGTGTTTTGCCTCTGTAAATAGTGTCACTATAAGTCAGAATTGACTGGGGGCACCGAGCAACAACACAGGGCAGAGTAGAACTGCCTCTCTGGGCTTTGAAAACTGCATCTTTATGGAAGTAGAAAGCCTGATTTTTCTCTTTGACCTTGTGGTTGGTAGCCTGTCATGTGATCCCCAACACTGCCAGCGCTCCTCACTGGATAACTGACATTCCCATGTAACCCAGCAAAGACACACAGGCAGAAAATGGATGAACTCAAACGATGGTCTTGTGACTCCAGGCCATCTGAAAATCCCACGCCCATTTCAGGAGTCCATGTTGTCTTTCTTAACTGTGGCCCCGGGATAGAGTCCAGGCGTAACTGTAGTCATTCATTCATTCAGCTGCTCCTCTCCCTTCGCACATCGATCGCCACTTCCCATCCCAAACGCTGAATCCCAATGGCTCACAACCCTCTTCAACTCTTGTCTTTATTTCACAGTATTTCACAGTTGACTTCCTCTGCCCATAATTCGCTATCACATCAAACCAGGCGCCCAGCCCTTTAAATTTGCATGTTCCTCTGCACTCTTTCCTCTGAACTGAAACGTCACTTGATCCAGGACACCTGAGCCATCAAGATGAGGTTAAGTACTTCCATAGTATCCTTCACAGCAGTTTACTTTCAGGTTACTTAAATGTTTCCCCCACTAAACTCTAAGTCCCTTGAGAATAAAGGTTATAGTTTCCCGCACCTGGATCAGTGTATCGTTTGACCACTGCCATGGTGAAGCACCAGGACAAAGCACCACCAAACACAGTGGCTTATTCTGGCGCATGAGTTGCGGGTCTACTAGAATTCACCTCATCTGGGTTTAGCTTGAAAATGCATTTCAAAATACCCAGTGCTCCACGCGTCACATTCATCTTCAGGAGACCCTCTGTGGGTCGTATGCTTCTCAATGTATTTGCAGAAGGACAACAGCATATGTAAGCACATTCAAGTCACTATTGGTATCCTTGTGGGATCCAATTAATTTGGAACTCTATGATTTCTGACGGTGCTTCAGCTTATCATATTTAGGGCACCATTTCTAGCAAGTCAGTAGACTATAGTTCATCTGTGAACATCTAAAGATTGAAGGCATAAAAGATGACATATTCTATAGCCCGTGTTGGACCTATGTCATATTGAGGTGTCTCACTTTAATTGCGTGACACCTGGCTCTTACCTTGTATGTTGAGTCTACAGGTGCTTACGTGAGTGACTCACCCTTGCTTCCACATTGTTAGTGGTCATTAAGTCCGTTGTAACTCATAGCAACCGCGTGCACAGTAGAACGAGCCTTGCCTGGTTTAAGCCATTGTTGCCGCCACAGTGCACCCCTTTCCATAATTATGCTTCATTCATAAATTTCTGTGGACACGTTATACAGAAAATGCATAGACAGTCATTTTAGTTTCCATCCCTCTAACAGTGGCCCCAGGGCAGTCCACAGCCCCTGAACCCATCTTTGGATACAGCTGCCTTCACATCATTTTATTTATTTATTTTATTTTTATTGGGGGCTCTTACAGCTCTAATTATAATCCATCCATCCATCCATTGCATCATACATCTCTGTACATATATTGCCATCATCTTTTTCAAAATGTTTCCTTTCTACTTGAGCCCCTGGCATCAGCTCCTCATTTTCTCCTTCTCTTCCACACCTTCCATCCTCCATGTCCCCTTGATAATTCATAAATTCTTCTTCTTCTTTTTTTGTCTTACACTGACCGCTGTCTCATTCCACCCACTTCTGTGCTGTCTGTCTCCCTGGGAGAGGGGCCATATGCTGATCATTGTGATCGGTTCCCCCTTACTCCCCACTCCCCATCCCCTTACCCTGCTAGTATTGCTGCTCCCCTTATTGGTGCTAAGGAGTTTGTCTGTTCTGGATTCCTGGTGTTGTGAGCTCTTATCTGGACCATTGTACATGCTCTGGTCTAATTCTGCTTCTTTTTAAAAAGTCACTTGTCTTACAAGCTTCTAGTTCTCATAGAATAGAGTTCAGAATGGTGTTCGACTCTTAAAACCTTAATGACCAATTATGAAAAATAAAACCAAAACCCTTTTAAAGTTTATATTAATAGGTTTTCTACCTCTTCAAGGCCATTTCCTCAGGAGCTCGGCCTATCTTCCACATCCCAAAGCAAAGAAACTAGTTAATCTTAAAAAAAAATTTTTTTACAGCAGAATCCTGTCTGACTCAATAGATATGAGTCAGCAGGCGTGACAGCCAGGTCTAGCCTTAAAACATCAGATACAATTTCCTGGACGCTGTTGTCAAATTTATTCAAACAAAAGACGTCCCATCAGGAACTCAGTGTGCACCTGTCTTGGGTATCTATGGAAGCTCTTTTATCTGCAGCGATGCTACAGAAATTACAGGGGAGAGAATAAAATGTAAAGTGCTTACCTGAAGCAATAAAGTGAAGAGGGGAACAAGGAATTTTATCTCCGTTACAATTTCTCCTCTCCCAACTTATACAAAAGATATCCACACAGCTATGAAACAGATGCATGAGCACTCAGACACATGCATGCAAATGCTATGCTGGGAATGGGGGTGGGAAGAGAGGGAAAGAGCAAATGTAGTCATGCCAGTAGACACCAGGCTAGGTGTCTGATTAAAGCCTTTCAGAAAGAAATGATCAGAACTAGAAGAACTGGTTCGTCTCTCCACTGCTGAGGTGGAGCACAAGGGTGTGACAGTGAGAGAGGTGTAGGACTGATGTGAAGAAAAGTGCATGGGAGTATCTTTGTCCCTATGTTGTCCAGCCTCCTCATCATAATTGGTCTTACTTGACTCATCTTCCCAGGCAACCTAAGTCCTAAGGGACCTGCCCATGAAGTGTTTGCCTGAGTCTTTAATTAGGTGACAGGAAGGAAGGAGTTCATGGACCAGCAGAATCATGGTCATAAGAGAAAAACAGGTTGAATAGCATTTACGTGGGAGAGAGGGCACTCTGTCCCCCGTGTCCCATTTGGATGTGTCAGTACTATGAATCATCACTCCCCAAAGAAATTATTTGGCAAGGTAAGAATCCTGCTTCTGAGTTGGACGAAGTAACTATGTGCCTGTTGTTGTTGTTGTTTGGTGCCATCAAGTCGGCCCCAACCCATAGCAACCTTATGCACAACAGAACCGTACACTGCCTGATCCTGCTCCATCCTCACAGTCATTCTGTGCTTCAGCCCATAGTTGCGGCCACTGTGTCAGTCCAGATCCTTGAGAGCCTGCCCCCTTTTCACTGCCCCTCTATTGTATGAAGCATGATGACCTTCACCAGGGACTGGTCTCTCCTGACAACATGTCCAAAGTATGTAAGACGAAGACTTGCCGTCCTTGCCTCTGAGGAACACTCTGATCTCACTTCTTCCTCTCGGGTTGTCTTTTTAGCAGTCTATGGTACTGCCAACCTTCTTTTCAACTTTCATATAGATATGTCCAACTTTCATATATATGTGTACATATAGATACATACATATATATGAGGCAATGTACCTAAGTGCACCTGTGTAACTGAAAACATTAAATAATTCTCATTGGAATAGATGCCTTCTATAGACCTTCACCCATTAACAACTGCTCTTGTCTATCTGAAGTAGGAGAGACTTGAAATGTGGACACACTTTCACCTCACCCCCAATTTGTGCCACCTCAGTTATATCAGACTCTTTCATCCCTCTATTGGCCATTTGACATCTGCAACGTCTGTGAAACTTAATGGCAAGACCAGGCGAAGAGAGAGGGGCAAATGAATGAAAAAGTAGGAAATAGAGAAGGATGTATTGAACAATAACTTCACTGTTGGAACGAATGAAAAGTTGGGGGAAAGTAGGGCGTTACACAGGGAGTACACTGGGAAGGGAGTATGAGACTTTTGATTTGTAATAGGACTGTCTTGTGCACACATTTGGCTGACTGACAGGCAACCAATTTCATCTACTGTGTGAATTTCCTTTGATAGAGGCAAAAGTGAGGCATCAGCTTCTTTTATTCTTTTCTAAGTTTTCTCTCACCACTGCCAAGCACTGTGCATCAACCCTTCTCCTAATTTCTTCATCAAAGATTTCATTTCTGTCTAGCCAGCCCAAATTTCTTTGAGCTTAGGAAAAAGAGGAGATGTGTTTTTGGAGGTCCGGAATCTATAAGAAGTGTTGAAACTAGTCAGGAGGTACAGCCCTGGTGGTGCTGTGGGGTAAGTGTTGCATTGCCAAACTCAAGGTCGGCAGTTCAAACCTGCCAGCCGTTCCTCAGAAGATGAAATTATCTGTTCCTGTAAAGATTGACAGCCTCCAAATACAGGGCATAGATAGGGCAGTGGATTTGGTATGTTTTTCAGGCAAGGTAATTAATGACTATGCTGTAGTAACCAATAAACCCTAGAGTTTCTGCAGCTTGTTCAATGCAACAAATGATTATTTGTCAGGAAAAATTTGGTATGCTGAGACCATCCTCCTCCATCTTGTAGCAAGACTTTTCAGAGCTGTGCTATTCAATAGCCTACCCATTAGCCACACATGACTATTAAAGACATGAAATGCATCTAGTCTCAGTTGACATGTACTGTAAGCATGCAATAAATTCCATGTTTAGTGGAAAAGATCATGTAAACTATCTCAGTAATTATTCCATATAAACTACATATCAAAATGACCTTATCTTGGGGATATTGGATGAAATAAAATGTACTATTGCATTCATTGGTAAGGACCCTTGGTAGCATGGCAGGCTACCCATTGGGCTTCAAACCACAAGGTTAGTAGTTCAAAACCACCAGTCATGGGGAGAGAAAAATGAGGCTTTCTACTTCTGTAAAGATCCCCAGTCTCGGGAATCCATAGGGACGGTATCATTCTGTCCTACAGGGTCACCATGAGTCAGAAGCAATTTAATATCAGTGAATGAGTGAGTGAGAATTGCATTCATTGCACTTATGTATGCAGCCAGGTGAGCACTGGCCGGCTAACTGTGAGGTTAGCTGATCAAACACACCGGGTGCTTCTGGAGAGGGATGAGGCTCTCTGCTCCTGTGAGGATTCACAAAGCCCTGGAAACCCTAGATAGGGCCACGGGGAGTCAGAATCGACCTGATGGCAGTAAGTTTGGGCTCATCTTTTGGTTTTGTGTCTTCTGGATAATAGGGCATGATTGTTTGGGGGGACAGTGATTACATTTTGAGGCATAGTGACCTCATCGTGTGAAGGAATTACACTCTGGCATAGTGTGTTCTCGGATGTAAACTTTACACAAACAGATCTCCTGGGGCTTCTGTGAAGTTTCTGGGTGGGTTAGAACCGTCAACCTCTCAGTTAGCAGCTGAGCATTTCACTGCTGCACTACGAGGGTGGCTCAATGTCATGCCACCACACTTAGATCCAACAATCTATGAGTTTGGGATGAGAGGCCAGCACTCAGGGAGGCTGCATTTTCAATGCTGTACCTTACAGCCACTCCTTGTACTTCTTTCTTTCAAGTTCCAGGTGGTAAATTCTGTCTCATTTTAGAGAGCTTGCCTCAATTATTTCTCTAGAATGAACTTGAAAAGGAGACGTCAATTGGAAAAGAACACAGTGAGAGTGCTGGGTACCACACAGAGGCCACATTACACACTGCATAGGCCGATTAAAGATGTTAGGAGCCACAGAAGCTGCTCTAGTGCTGCGCCTAGGTCGGCTAGTGCAGTCCCTTGTCTCAATCTCTGCTGTTTAAACTTGAATTACAGAGCTGCAGGCCTTATTGACTCACTAAAGGGGTCTCTCAGGTGTGGAATGGGTTAGGAATTGCAATAACATCTGGTTATATTACTGATCTGTCCCATTATCCAAGCAGGCCTATGGTGACTGTCCTGGCTATAATGGTGTTTTGCAATGCAGCAAGACACAGCTTAACTCCAGAGATTTTTAAAAACTCATAAGGAAAATCATATACAGGCAAATGGAATCCAGCGATTATACACTGCATCCATATGGCAATACACAGTTATCGTTTTCAAGGTGCAGTGCTGAGATTGTGGCAAGGGGACTCAGGTGGTCACCATGAGTATTTCAAAGAACAGTAGTTACTGAGACCAACCTGTGGATTTTGCAGCTGCAGGGCAGGAAATTCACTCATTCTTGGTGAGAATTGTCAGGGACCCAGTAAAAGACTCTTTAATGCCTACGGTGTTGTGCCAAGCCTCATGAAGGAGTCCACAACCTTCTCATCCCTAACTCAACCTCAATCAGATTGCTGCCCTGCAATCCGGTTTCCTGGTTTACCATGGTATTTCTCTCATAGAATTATATGTCCAGCTTTATCTTTA
>NW_022103899.1:35212281-35217239 GCF_000313985.2 Echinops telfairi | reverse complement strand
TTTGGGTTTTGGTAATTCCTCTTGGTTACATTGCCCTGATCAAGCCCCACTGAAAGAGATCTTACACAGAATATTTACCCAAGGAAATGTATCATTTGATCTCTTGACTGATGCTTCCAAAACCATTGGTTGTGGATCCAAATAAGATCCTTTCTATATTTATGATTATATTTCCTATTTGGATATAGAAAATTAATTGATGTAAGTTTTTAAAATATCAAAACCAGTACTACCACTTTTGGAAAAAATAGCAACTTACTTTACACACATTAGATATTATAATAACTAAAGTTGATTTTAGCAGTGCTCACACTCATAGTAAAATGATTGGAAACATTTGTTTGATGAATATGTTTTCCTTCTCCTTGCCCTTCCATGAATGGTTAAATCCTTGAGAAAATGGACCAATCTCTCTCTTCGGTCATCATGAGGGTTTTCATACATTGGTAAGCCTCATGTTTGTCCTCATTATAATGATTTGAAGACAGTGGTTGTCAATGTCCTTTCTCAGCTTCCTGCTCTGGCTGCTTACTGCAATTTACTTCTATTCATACTTTTACTTCAACTGGAGCTTGGGTGTGGCTGAGTACATCCTTGTGATCTGGGTCGTGGCCCATCAAATAGTTTAGTCATGTTTATAAAGCCTTTTTAGATAGTTAAATAATTATGATGTCCGTGGAAGCCAGGGATATAGATCGCTAGACTGGAAGCTAAGGCATCTTCAACCAAACCCTAAATCCACTGCTATTAAGTCAATTCTGTCTCATAGTGACCTGATAGAGGGTTTCTGAGACTGTAATCTTTGCTGGGGGAGATAGCCTCATCTTTCTCCAACAGAATGGTTGATGAGTTTGAACCGCTGACCTCAGGAGAGACATTCTAATGCTTACCCAACAGTGCCCCCAGAGCTCCTTATCATGAGGGATTAATTAAACTTCCCTGAATCTCAATTTTATCACAGAAAAACCCTAGAATAACTTTACATGTTCCTTTTGAAGATGAAATGACAAAACAACTATGCCTGTGCTGGAATATAGTAAACTTTAATTCATGCTGACTAACTTCGCTGCAAAAATAAGAGGCATCAGATACAGCTCACGGGCCCAAGATAGCAACTGCTGTTCGCCAGCACGGATCCCAGGAGCAAGTTTGCAAGCCTTCCAGCCGGGCTACTTACGGCTTCGCTCAGCTCACCCACATGCAACTCAAATGTGACTTCGCAATATTTCTGCCTTTAGATTGTTGCAGCAGCGTGTCATATTGAAAACTCTCAACTTATTTCACGGAAGTCTTATGGGAAAAGGTCCAAGGTGAAGTAAATAATCTGCAACATGCGGGTGCTTAGAAATTCTGCAATCTTAGAATGCGACAGACTTGCGGACACCCTCACTTTCTGCTTCAACTCTCTGTACAAATGCAGAAATCTTACTGGGATGACCTCACGTGACTGACCCGTTTGTGTGATTCAAGACCTCTGAGGAGATTTGCTGTTTGTCTCCCTCATGCTTTCCCAGGTGTGCCAAAATGGGCAAGAGGGGCAGAAGGTCGCACCATTGTAGAAACCAGAGGAAAATAACTATACTCTTTCTCAGAAACATGCACCTTTCAAATGCCAGTGAGACACAATCTCTTATCTTGCTCAATTTAAAAATAAGAGGGAAGAGAGATTCAGGAATTCTCTAATTTGACCCTTCTCCTTCCTGCAATACATGACTTCTTTAGCCTTTGCATCATGAACTATGTCCAGATCTAAAACCGATAGAAGAATGTGTCGGGTGGACCCTTTTAGAGCATTCGTCTTACTTTGATTATACAGATCATGCTAATAGTCCTCAAAATGTATTCATCCCCTGCAATTCAAGTTGTGTTCAAAAGCATTGTCTCTTACAGGAAATATTCCCATAAACCATCACATTTTCCAAAGATTTTCTGTCACACACATCCCCCCCACACCCATTCATTTTCAGAGGACACTTAGTTGCTTCATCTCTCCTAACATAACACCTTCCTTTTAAATTATTGGCCAGCTTTCTTATTTCCTTCACTCTTCTCTATACGAGTTGACATTTGACCTAAATTAAGGTACTTGGAAACCTGCCCATCATCTTCTTCTAACGCATCTGGCCTCGTGGCAGCGCTCTGAATAACCATAATTAACATCTGCGCAGAATCGTTTTTTTGTGCACAGTGTTTTGAGACATTAATTAGTGTCATGACATCCCTGAGAGGTAAGTAATTATCATTCTCACACTTTTTACAGAGGAGGAAACTGAGACGGAGCTGGGGTAAGTCGCACCTCTGAATCTGTGCACAGGAAGGCTGTGGAGCTGGGGAACCTACTCCTGACTGTGCCCGACACTGATAAAGCATCTGTCTGCCGCTCTCCCTATGTCCTCCATGACCAGCATGTCCTCACGAGCTTGGGGCAAGCTAAAAAATGAGTTCAGCTTTTTGCCACCTTACCAATCTGGCTAGACCAGAGGACGTACACTGGTACAGATAGGAACTGGAAATACAGGGAATCCAGGGCAGATGACTCCTTCAGGACCAGTGGTGAGAGTGGGGATACTGGGAGGGTGGAGGGAAGGTGGGGTAGAAAGGGGAAACAGATTACAAGGATCTACATATAACCTCCTCCCTGGGGGACGGACAACAGAAAAGTGGGTGAAGGGAGACGTTGGACAGTGTAAGCTATGACAAAATAATAATAATTTATGAATTATGAAGGGTTCATGAGGGAGAGGGGAGTGGGGAGGGAGGGGAAAATGAGGAGCTGATACCAAGGGCTCAAGTAGAAAGTAAATGTTTTGAGAATGATGAGGGCAACAAATGGACAAATGTGCTTGACACAAAGGATGGATGGATGGATTGTGATAAGACTTGTATGAGCCCCCAATGAAATTATTTAAAGACAAAAAGAAAGTGTAGGGGACAGATGAAGGCCTGTAGAATGAATTAAAGACATAGACAGACCCCAGTCAGCCCCCTGCATCCTCTCATGGTGATTGGAGACTGGTGAACGCTACTCTTCCTCTGGATTTCCCTCTCGGCGTCTCCTTTAGAGCTAAGCTTCACTAAAGGCGACTACGGAACGTTTCTACATCGGGTCTCAGAGTGGTTGTTGTGAGTTGTCTTTAAGTCAAATCTGCAGAAAACTGTACTCCGTAGCATTTTCAAGGCTGCGCCTTTTGGGAAGCAGACTGTCAGACAGGTTTTTGGTGGGTTTGAACTGCTTGTACTCTGTCCTATAGGGTCTCTATGAGTCAGAATGGACTGAGTGGCAGTGAATTTGAGTTTGGCCTTTTGACAGGGACTGCAACACTGGGCTCAAACAACCGTCGTGAAGACCGTGCACGACCAGGCAGTGTCTCCTTCTGTTTTGCAGAAGGTAGTTATGGGTCACGACTGATTCGATGGCATCTAACAACAACAAAAACACCTGTGGGTGAGTAACTACCCTTTGTTGCTTAACCGCTCGCACCGCCTAGCAACTCCCTCAAAACAGAATGGAGTATCATGCAATTCGTACTAAAAATAGACTATTTCAAGATTATGAGTATTTGGCATTTAAGTTACCAAGCCAGTGACTTCCCATGTGTGTTAGACTGGGTTGTCTGGAGAAACAAAGGCAGGGACTCTTAGGTAGGTATACAAAAGAACTTTGTATCAAGAAGGAATTTAAATCAAGAAGATGCCCCAGCTTAATTCAGCTCAGGTCCATGAGTCCAATGCTAGACAAAGCCCTTTTCGGACTCCCGTCGCTGCAGGCCAGTGATGCAGAAGGGGGAGCAGCCAGCAGGGAGATCGCAGGGCACTGGGCGCAGACCTAAGTGGATCCAAGGTCAGGTGCAGAGCCAGGTAGGCCCAAGGTCAGTGGGAGCATGACAATGCCAGCAGCTTTCTAGTTTGGGGTCCCACATGGAACCACCCCTGAAGGCAGACACCAGGCCGAAAGCAAGAAGGGACGAGTAAGGGCAAGAAGAGAGGGAGGTTCCTAATTTCTCTTATACAAAGGCCAACACCCCCCCCACACACACACACACACAAGGAGGCACCACCCAGCGACTCCCTGATTGACAGGTTGGACTCCTGCCTACATCCACACAAGCACCATCAGGTTGCACTGTACCTTCCTGCACTTCCGACCGAAACAATTTCTTAGCTTCATTCCCTGTTACCCATGATCTTTGAGTTTATTTTTAAATTTTTATGTTCAAAGGCAACATGTAAATGATGCAGTAATCTTTTCCCAAAGTTTGCCTCATAATCAGGGATCATCCTTTTTGAAGCACAAAGCACACTTTTAAAAGGCACGGGTGATTAGTTGACCTCGCTAGTTGCTGTGTGAGGCCACGTGGCGGCAGAGCGGTCTGGTGGCCTCTCCTGCGTCTTCCTCGCTGCTCTCTTCTCTCCGGAGCTCCCGGGCGGTGCCAATGCTAAGTTGTTAACCAAAAGGTTGGTGGTTCATCCACCTATAAACAATCTTAGGGAAAAAAGCCTGGTGATTACTTCCACAGCAGCAGAACCATGGAAAACTCCTCCGAGCACAGTTTATCGCCATGAGTTTGGAGCTGACTTGAATCCAGTAAGCGGAGCTCTGGTGGTAGAGCCATGACAAGTTGAGCTGCGAACAAGGTTGATGGTTTGAAAGCGCCAGGTACTCCTCGGGAGAAAGATGAAGCTCTCTACTCTCTAAACAGTTACAGTCTCAGAAACCCACCTGGGACAGTTCTATCCCATCCTATAGTGGCAGCTAGGAGTCAGAACTGACGCTGTGGCAGTGGAGTTTGAACGTGGCGTGAGAAGCCTCACGCTGTGGCTGACAAGTTCCCTCTGCAGTTACTTTGCTTAAAGGGTCCCAGTCGAGGTTTAGTTTGGAAGAGAACTAGCTATTCTCTGTAACCCTAACCTCCGGGTTTAAGTAACTCACTGCCATCGAGTGGATTCTGATTAATAGT
>NW_022103899.1:35210026-35211822 GCF_000313985.2 Echinops telfairi | reverse complement strand
ACCCTCCAGGCATCGCCACTCTCACCCCTTGATGAGAGTAGTAAGCCCTAGCTTTCTCCCCTGGAGTGGATGGTTGTTCAAACTGCTGAGGCAGGCGATATTGTCACTGTGAAGTAGGAGTATCTCAGACAGAGCATTGCATCGGGGTGACTTCTAAATCCCGTCTAAGTCTATCTAGGCATGCAGCAATTTGGTCAGTGGGTTTGCATGCTAATATGCACTACCTTGCCCCCAAACAAAGCTCCTGAGGAGGAAAAGAATGCACAATTAGGAAGCCATTCACGAAAGAAAGCTACCAGTTATATTTAAAGGCACCAAGTGATGTTGATTCCACTTCTAAAATAAGAATTGAAATTGGCACCCACCATCTCTCCAGCTCTATGTGGCAGCTTAATCTAGATCTTTCTTCTGTTCACTGCATTCTCCTTTTTGTTAAAATTAAAGAATTTACCCAGGACTTATTTATAGAGAAAATCTAGATGCGAATGTTGCCACGCCATTCAGCTAGTTCCCATTTTTAAGCTCCTTCAATGGCTTTTGTGGGGGCCATATAAATAGATTAAAAATCCTATGGCATGGGATACAAGCTACTCATGTGGTTTCTGTACATCGGCCCAAATTCACTTTCTAACAATTTCCTCCTTATACTTTGAGGTTCATTTAGCCGAACTCTACAACTGAGAAAGACGCTTCACATTTCTGTGCCCCGCTCTGTCACCCCACCCTCAGAGGAATGTCCTTCTCCCAGTGCGTTGCTGAATAAAATATGACTTTTCAGGATCTATCATCAAGGTTGTCAGAGAAAGGCATTTTCTACCATTCACTAACAAACGATAGATTGCCTTCTCCTGGAACTCCACTAGTGCCAATGGTTCATGCTTGACGACCAACCAACCGACGGCATTCAAGGCAATGCCTATTTCTAGCCATCTGTATCGGGGTTTTCAAGACTGATCCTTCAAGAAAGCAGCTATCCCCATCTCTCTCTGGGCTTAAACTGTCACCCTTATGGTTAGTAGTACCTACCCACACACCAGACTTCACTGACAGAGCTACCAGGGCTCTTTTTCCCCAGGATTATTAATGAAGGGTTGGCCGTAGGCACCTAGCCAGCAGCACTGCATCTGTGGACATTACAGCCAAGAAAACCCATGAACCATTCTACTCAGAGAACCTGGGTGAACCCTGAGCATGAAATGAACTTGGTTCAACTCAGTAACTAGCTTGAGCTTCAAATAAATATTTTAACACAGAAAAAATATATATCATTATATTAAAGGAATATATTTCTTTTTCTTCTGTCTTCAAGGCACCTAATAAGTGCCTGACAATCATTTAGAGGACTACTGTTTTATCTTTTTATGTAGCTTCCTTCTTTAAATAAGGGTGTTGCCATATGTTTTACGAGTATCCTGTGCAGACTTCATTTAACTGACTCTCAGTGGTCTCGCTTGGGGGGAAAAAAACTGTGAAAATTATAATTTATTCACTTCACAAGGATACTATGTAGATTAATTAGTAGATTCAAAGTGTTCTGAAAATGTAGGGCATATGATTCAGGTGTTAATGTCTATTGCCTCAGATCAGCAGTAAGTCTTTCTAAATGTCAGGGGTAAAGTTTGAGAATCTGCTGCCACAGATAATCTGTGAGAAGAATGTGTTAGCTAGGTGTAAAGTTTCCTCTTAAATAATTTTGTTTCAGAAACCTTACATTGTTGGCTTGGAATTGAGTTTATAGGAATAAGATTAAGATAGAAATACTCAAAAAGTGTTCAGCATTCTGTAGCTGTACAGCA
>NW_022103899.1:35205353-35209690 GCF_000313985.2 Echinops telfairi | reverse complement strand
TTTTTTTACATATGTATATTCCCTCCTCCCTTATTAAGGATCCCTGATAGCACAGTGGTTATGCCTTGGGCTGCTAATCTCAAGGTCAGCAATGTGAAATGACCAGCCACTTCTCAGGGGAAAGAACAGCCTTTCTATTCCCCTAAAGAGTTATATTCTAGGAAAGTTGCAGGGCAGTTCTATTCTGTCCTATAGGGTCACAATGAGTCAGAATTGACTCTCAATGACAGTGAGTTTGAGGGGTGTTTGTTTGTTTTTTGAGTCCTCCTTCATTGACATTTGGGGGAAAGACTGGGCTTTCTACTCCTGTAAATAGTTACAGTCTCAGAAAGTCGGCAGTGAATTGATGGCAATGAGTTTGGTCACTTTCATTGACATGGTTAGGTTCCCAAAACCAGAACTTTATAAAAATTGGTTTAACAGAAGAGAAGAAGGATGTGGAGGTGGGCTGGAGCTTGAACCGTGGAACCTCTGTCCCCCAGCACCACTGAGCTATGGAACCCAAGACCTACTCTTTGAAGCGATTTTGAAGATTTAACAGACATAGGACTCAGTAGCTGGATTAGAGGAATTGTTGGCAGATCTGAAGCTCAGACAACTGGAAACGTGAGGGGTCAAGGCTGTCAGTGGTGGATGCTGCCAGGGAATACCCACAGAAAGTAAATGCTTTTCCTAAAGGGCTTGGAATTTGACCCCAGGGTCTAAAGATGAGAGCACCCCTGAAATGGAAGCGAATGGGCGTGGCTAGCTTTTGCTGCAGCCCCTGGGACTGGAATTATCCGCACTACCCTTCCCACCCTACCCCTTGTCTATCATTTTGTCAGACTGTGGTGGCTTGCATGTTACTCTAATGCTGAAAGCTGTGACACTGGTATTTCAAAGAACAGTTGGATCACCCAAGGTAAACAAGTGTCAGAAGATTGTTTTCTTCCATAAAATAATAAAACGTGAAGAAGGAATTGGTTGTCTACTTCTGAGAAGTTAGCCATGGAAAACCTTCTACATAGCAGCCAAACACTGTTACATACTGAAAACCTCAAAAATAGCAGTACACAAGTGTCACAGATCATGCCAGGATATGAGCCTCTTAGTTACTCAAAAAATGCCTGAGGAAGCCCTGCCTTCTCAAAGTAGAGTTGACCATAGTGACATGGATGGAATAGAGCTTTCAGGACTTCATGTGCTGATGGGACATGACTCAAAATGAGAATAAATCGCTGTGAACATCAATGACCAATTTGGAATGCACAAAGTATGAATCTAGGAAAATTGGAAGTCATAAGAAATTAAATGGAACCCATAAAGGTCAATATCCTAAGCAGTAGTGAGATGAAATGAACTAGTATTGGATATTTGGAATCAGACAATCATATGATTTACTGTGGCAGCAATGACAAATTCAATAGGAATGGCATTTCATGCATTGTCAAAAGGATGTTTCAAGATCTATCTGGAAGTCCAATCATGTCAGTGATAGGATAATAACTGTTTACATACAAGGAAATCTAGTCTTTACAATTAACATTCAAATTTATACACAAACCATCGAAGCTAGTGAGGAAGAAATAGAAGAATTCTACCAAACACTTCAGTCTGAAGTTGATCAAGCATGCAATCAAGATGCATTGATAAATACTGGAGACTGGAATTCAAAAGCTAGAAACAATGAGGAAGGGACAGCAATCAGAAAACATGACCTTGGCTTGAGAAATGAAACTGGAGATTAAATGACATAATTTTGCAAGACAACCAATGACTGTTGCATCACAAAGACATTTTTCAACAACATAACTGAAGGCTGTGCATGTGAACTTCTTCATATGGAACACACAGAAATTCAATCGACCATATCTGTGGGGGAAGATGGTGGAGAAGCTGAATATCATCAGCCAAAATGAACAAGGCGTCGACTGTGGAACAGCCCACCAATTGCTTAGGTCCGTTCAGGCCAAGGTTGAAGAAAATGAAAACATGTGCACATGAGCCAAAATACAACCTTGAGTCTACTGAAGAACCTCTCCTGAATAGACTGGACTCACTAAACAGTAAGGATGAGACCTGACGAGCTGTGGGATTACATCAAGAACATCCTACATGAATACAGAACAACACTAAAAAGACAGGAAAGAGAGAAAAGATTGCTGTGCAGGTCAGAAGTTACTTTGAAACTTTCTCTTGCTCATAGATCAGCTAACACAAATGGAAGCAACGATGAAGTAAAAGATCTGAGTAGAAAATTTCAAAAAGTAGTTTCAGAAACAGAGTAAAGTATGATAACGAAAGGTACAAAGACCTGGAGTTAGAAACTCAAAAAGAAAGGACACACTGAGCATGTATTAAGCTGAAAGAACTGAAGAAAAAATTCAAGCCTTGAGTTTTAATATTATAAGAGTCTACGGGCAAAATATTGAATGAGGCAGGAAGCATAAAAAGAAGGTGGGATAAATGCACTGGAGTCACTAAATCCAAAAGAATTGGTGGACATGGAGCTGTTTCAAAAGATAGCATATGTCAAGAACCAACGGTATTGAAGGAAGAACTCCAAGCTGCAACAACAGTATTAACCCAAATCAATACTCCAGGAATTAAAGAAATACTGGTTGAAATGTTTCCACAAGCTGCCAAAGCACTGCAAGCATTCATCTATGCCTGGCAATTTGGAAGACAGCTAGATGGCCAACAGACTGGAAGAGATCTGTACCTATATAAGAAAAGTGACCTCACAGAACAGGGAAATAATTATACAATATCATTGCATTGATATCACAAGCAAATAAAATTTTGCTGACGCAACAACAGTTGCTGCAGTACATTGACAGTGAGCTGCCAAAGATTCAAGCTGGATTGAGGAGAGCACGTGGAAAAAGATAAGTCATTGCTGATGTTGGTTGCATATTGGTTCAAAGCAGGGAATAGCAGAAAAATGTTTACTTGTGTTTTATTCATTGTGCAAAGGTATTCAGTTGTATCATAATGAACGAGGGATCACGTTGAGAAGCATGGGAATTCCATGAGGATCCTGGGGGAACCCATGCACGAATCAAGAGGCAGTCTTTCAAACAGAACGAGGAAATCCTATATTGTTCGAAATCAAGAAAGGTGTGTGTTAGGGTAGGATTCCCTCACCATACTTATTCATCTGAAGCCTAGGTAAAGAAACTAAGAAACTGTACTGTATTAAGAAGAACATGGCATCAGAATTGGAGGAAGGCAAATTAACACCCTTTTACATGCAGATGGCACAGCCTTGCTTCCTGAAAATGAGGAGGACTTAAAACACTTGCTGATCAAGACCAAGGATTTCTAACAAATATGGATGACAACTCAATGTAAAGAAAACCCAGAATCTCACAACTGGACCATGAGGTAATATCACAATAAACAGAAAAAGATTGATGTTGTTCAGGATTTTATCTTGTTTGCATCCACAAGCAAGGCTCATGGAAGCGGCAGTCAAGAGATCAAACAATGCATGGCATTGGGTAAATCTGCTGCACAAGATCTCCTTAAAGCGTTGAAGAGCAAGGAATTCATTTTGAGGACTAAGGTGCACCTGACCCCAGTCATAGTATCTTCAGTTGTCTCATATGCATGTGAAGTTGAACATTGTCTAAGGAAGACTGCCGAAGAATTGAGTCATTTGAATTATGGTGCTGGTGAAGAATATTAAAAGTACCAAGGCATGACAAAAGAAAAAAAGAAATCTATATTGGAAGAGGTATAACCAGAATTCTCCTTAGAAGTGAGCATGGTGAGACTTCATCTCGAATACTTTGGATAGGTTATCAGAAAAGACCAATCTTCAGGGAAGGCCATGATGCTTGGTAGGGCGAAGTGCAGTGAGAAAGAGCAAGACTGCAGTGGCAGAATGGGCACAAGAGTCTCCAACATCAAAATGATGAAGAGGACGGTGCAGGACCAGGCAATGTTTCCTTCTGTTGAATATGGGTTTTGGGGAGTTAGAGCAAACTGGATGCCACCTAAAAACAACTAACAACAACAACCTTCCCACCTACCACTGCTCTGTCAGAGGGTCATACTGTGGTAGCTTTTGTCTTGCTTTAATGCCAGAAGCTATGCTAGTGATATTTCCAAAATCATCAGGGTGGCCCATGGTGAATAGATTTCAGATGAACTTCCAGACCAAGGGGACTAGGAAGGAGGAGTATGTGATGCGCCTCTGAAAATTTGCCACCTAATGAAAAGAGTAGTTGATATCGTTACAGAAGACGTGTTGCTTAGGTTAGTAGGCACTCAAAATAGTAATGAAGAAAATATTCCTCCTCAACGTAGAGCCTATCTTAATGATATGGATGGAGCACAGCTTCCAGGACCTT
>NW_022103899.1:35201955-35204002 GCF_000313985.2 Echinops telfairi | reverse complement strand
CAATCCAAAAGATAGGAGAAAACAAGAACAATTAAAAATGGATCAAAAGGGAAAACAAATGGTAAAATATTGCCTTTAAACATAACTTTGTCTGCAGTAATTCATTTTCCAATATACTTGGGGACAATACTATTCACATCATTAATCCCTGGACTGAGGGAGATCAATGGAGGCTTAGTTCACGTGAGGGTCTCTTTAAATAGAGTTGGGTTATTCACTGTTATCCACTGTTTTTGCTCTTAGGTGCCACAGCAATCCTAAGTACAACTGGACAAAACACCGCATGGACCTGCGCCATGTTCACCACTGTCCCCTGCCTGCGCTCATTGTTGCAGCCACTGTGCCCATCCACTTCCTTGAGGACCTTCCTCTTTTCCAGTTGACCCCCCACCTCACCCAAACTGTTGTCCTTCTACAGGGATCAGTCTCTCCTGAAACATGTCCAAAGCATGTAAAACTAAGTCTTGCCATCCATGGCTCTAAAAACACCCTGTCCTTACTTCTTCCCAGACACAGCCATTTGTCCCTTCAGTAGCCCATGATACTGTCAATATCCCTCAGCACTACAATTCAAAGGTATAGATTCTTCTTCAAGTTTCCTTATTCCATGTCCAAATTTCCCATGCAGATGAAGCCATGGAGAATACCATGGCTTGGGGCAGGTGCACCTTAGTCCTCCAAGTAACAACATCCTTCCTCTTCAATGCTCTAGTGAAGTCTTATGGGGCAGGTTGACCTAATGCAACCCTGCTGCCTCCGTGAGCGTTGATTGTGGATTCAAGTAAGACAAAATCCTTGACAACTTCAACCTTTCTCCATTCATCGTGATGTGATCTCTTAGTCTGGTTGTGAGGATTTTGGTCTTCTTGACATTCATTTGTAATCCACACCGAAGGCTACAATCTGTGATCTTCATCAACAAGTGCCTCAACTCCTCCTTACTTTCAACAAACAAGGTTGTGTCAACTGCATATCACAGGTTTTAACAAACTTTCCTCCAATCCTGATGCCACATTCTTAGCTATGTAATCCAGTTTCTCTATTTTCTCAGAGCATACAGATGGGACAAGAAGGTTAAAGTACACAACCCTGATGCACACCTTTCTTGATTTTAACCATGCAGCCTGCCCTTGTTCTGTTCACACAATTGCTTCTCAATTCATGAGGACAATGCAGTGCTCTGGGATTCCCATTCTTCTCAGGGTTACCCACAGTTCATTACAGTTTACACAGTTGAATGCCTTTGCATCGTCCATAAACCAGAGGTAAACCTCTTTCAGGGATTCTCTGTTTGGAGCCAAGGTCCATCTGACATTAGCAATGGTAGGCCTTCTTCCAGTCCTCTTCTGAATCCAGCCTAAACTTCTGGGAGTTTCCTCTCAATGCAACCACGGTTTAATGTTCTTAAGTAAAAGTTTACTTGCATGCAACATCAATGATATTGTTCTATAGTTTGAGCATTCTGCTGGATCCCCTTTCTTTAGAATGGGCACAAATGGGCACAAACAAAGGGAGCCTAACAGCATTGCAGAACCTGCCAGTGGAGGAGTCCCTCAGGTCTGAGGGCACTCAAAATGTGGCTGAAGAGGAGCTGATTTCTGCGAGGGAAGTCAACCATGGTGATGCGATTCAGGCCAAGCCTGTGGGAGTGGAGCCAGCAGGATCTTCATTTACTGAAGGAGCATGGTTCAAAGTAGGGAAACAGCTTCTAAAACCTTCCTTGTGACCCTTCTGTAAGATAATGTCTAATTATCTACAGATGGGCTTTGAATCTCTGTTCCACCCTCATTCACATCGATATGATTTTTTGTTCTGGGTCTTTGATGCCTGATTTCTGATCCCAACGACACCTTGTGATCACACAGGCTGATGTGCTTATTCCATGTGGGCTTTGCTGCTTCTCAGCTAGATGGCTGCTTATTTATCTTCAAGCCTTTAAGGCCCCAGATGTTATATTTTTTTGACAGCCAGGTACCATCAGCTTTCTTCACAACATTTGTTTATGCACCCATTTTGTCTTCAGGATCCTGTCGGGAAGGTGAGCATT
>NW_022103899.1:35192461-35197470 GCF_000313985.2 Echinops telfairi | reverse complement strand
GTGCAACCATCACAAAACAAGAGACCCGAGAACTAGAAAGGTGAGGCTTCACCACCCATTTATCCCTCCGCCTTTCAACCAGCCCCACATGTGATTATTGGCCAGGCTGGCACAATTAACTAACGCAGTGACCTATAGGGCACCATACACATTGTTGCAGGCCAATTGGGAGCTAATAATAATGACTACACGAACAATATTCTAAACTTCATCATTAGATGATGATCACATTTAAACCATTGAATAGTGTGGTGCATGAACTCTATGTCAATGAGGCTGATAAAGATAATCATTTAGAATGACTCTGAAACTTACAATTGAACCAAAAAAGGCAACTGGAGAAAACACGATGAATTAGAGGGGCTGAAGAGGAGATTTCAAGTGCAGCTAGAGAAGACAGGGTGAAGTTCTATTCTAAAATGTAAAAATGAGCCCTGGCAGCGTAGTGGTTGTGAGTTTGACTGTAATCTGCAGGTCAGCAGTTCAAAACCACCAGCTACTCCAAGGGAGAAAGACAGGCTTTCTAAACCCATTAACAGTTAAAATCTCAGAAACTCACAGGGACAGTTCTACCCTGTCCTAGAGGGTTGCTACGAGTCTGCATTGACTCGAAGGCTGTGAGTGCAATACAATGGCAAAGACCTGGAGTTTAAAAACCAATGTGAAGAACATGCTAGGAATTTCCCCAACTGAAACAACTAAAGGGAAACATTCAAGCCTTGGGTTGCAACATGGACAAAATATTGAATGATGCAGGAAACATTATTCCATCAAGAGAACATGGAATGAATACACAGAGTCATTGTACCTAAATGAACTGGTTTGTGTGTAGGTATTTTAGAAGGCAGTATTTGAACAAGATCAGATAATAAGCAGGAAGTACAAACTGCACTGAGGGCATTCGTGAAAACCCCACTCCAGGAATTTGCAATATGTCAATTAAAATGTTTCCAAAATCAATAGTGCCAGAGGCATTTACCATTTATGCTGATGAATTTGGAAGACCTGGCCAATTGACTGAAAGAGGCTCATATTTATGTCCATTCTGAAGAAAGGTGATCCAACAGAAAGTAGAAACTATTGAACGATATCATTAATATCACACAAGTAAACTTTTGGTGAAGAAAATTTTAAAACGCATGTGCAGTACATATGCAATAAGCTGCCAGAAACTCAAGCCAGATTCAGAAAAGACCACGGAATGAGGGCTATCACTGCTGATGCCTGAAAACAGATAAGAATACCAGAAAGATGATTCCTCAATTTTATTGACTAAGTGAAGACATTTGTCTGTGTAGGTCAGAACAAATTATAGATAATATTTTGAAGAATGGAAATTTCAGAACACTTAATTAGACAGGGACCCTGAAGCAGATGTTCAGCTAGAACAATGAAATCGTCCATGGTTGACAAATCTGGAAATAGGTGTCTCAGGGGTGTCTCCTTTCATTATACTAATTCAAGCTGTATTCTGAGAAAATCATTCCAGGAGTCGGACTTGGGGAGAAGAACACATCACCTGAACTGGAGGGAGGAATATTAAGGACCTGTGACATACAGATGACCCAATCTTGCTTGCGGAATGGCAAGAGGATTTAAAGAAACGATTATGAAGGACTAGCCTTTGGTATAGATTATACATCAATATAAAGAAACAAATATCCACTACTGTGGCAATGAGCAGTCTCATGATAAATGGAGGAAAGATTGATATTGTCAAAGATTTCATTTTACTTGGATCCACATCAATGCCCGTGGAAGTAACAAGCAGCCAGGAATTAAAGACGCCTTGGGCATATGTGCTGCAAAAGGACTGTTTATCGTGTTAAAGAAGAGAATGGTGTTCTACTGTCTCTTACTCATCTGTCAGATGAGTCCGCTTTAGGAGGAGGAGGAAGACCGTTCTCTGTTACACATTTGCATTGCTTCTAAACATGACCTTTTTCCTTTTGCAGGGTAAATATTCAAGGATGCTCATAGATTTTGTGTCCCTCTATAGTTACTTTCTCTCTACAACATACTAATATCATGTGTATTTCACTTTTAAAAGTAGTGCACTAGTGATTGCAACACATTAGAATACATAGCTGTAATATTGTCAGTACATGTGGCTTGTGCCATTATTATGTGCCACTGAATTGGTTGGGACTCATAGCGACCAGTACAACAGACTGAAACGCCGTCTGTCCTGCATCATCCTCACAATTGGTCATAGGTGAGGCTAAAAAAAATGTAAAACTCTTATCCATGACTATCCCACCCACTGCCACTGAGATAACATTCAATGTAGGTCATTGCTCAGATTTGGGTAACACATGTCTCAGCAATTTAAGTGCCGAGAAAATATGCTAACCACACCTTGTATTCACCATGGAGTCTCAGCTCTGAATCATGAGTCGATAATGCCATATTGTCAACCAGACTTCAAGTTTTAGCTCCCGCTTTTGGCTTTATTCCAGAGCCATGAGTCAGTGAGATGAGGTGGCATTGTCTCAGCTGGCAGGTGTAAGAAGTGAGAATTCTTGACAAGGCCCCAATCAGATAGAGAGCAATCTAACCAGCAGAGCCAGGTCACCGAATACTGCAGTCATCCAGATGCCAAACTATTTTATTATAATTAACAAGTAAAAATCATTGGAAGTTTTGAAATGCACTCTTGGCATAAATTAGAAAAAATACTTTCTTTATGAGGAAATATGTGCCATGTAGTTGCAACCACCACTTCTCTGTCAGTCTGTCCTACTGGGGTGATTTATGTTGCTGGGCTGCTAGGAGTTAGGTCACCAGCATTTCATGTAACAACAAGGTCACCCAAGGTGGACAGGTTTCAGAATAGCTTCTAGACTGAGAGCAGACAATTAAGAAGGAATAGGCTGTCTGGTCCTGAGGAATTAGCCACTGAACACCTACTGAATGGCAGGGAAATGTTTTCAGACACTGAACACCTCATGAGTAGCAGTGACATCCCGTCAGAGATAGTGCCAGAAGATGAGTCCCTCAGGCTGGAAGGCCCTCAAAATGCCAGTGAGGGAGAGCTGCCTTCTTAGAGTAAACTTGACCATCATGCTGTTGACGAAGTAAAGTTTTGGGGACCTTCATTTGTTGATGCTATGTGATTAAAACTGAGAAGGAATAGCTCTAAATGTCTATTAATAATTGGAACTTCATAAATATATGAAGTAAGAATCTAGGAAAATTATAAGTGGTCAAAAACAAAATGAAATGTTTAAATATCAATATCCTAAGTTTTGGTGAGCTGAAATGGACTGGAACTGGCCATTTTGAATCAGACAACAATACGGTTTATTAGACTGACAAATTTGAGAGGAATGGTGTCACGTTCATTGTCAAAGTGGGCATTTCAAGATCTATCTTGAAGTACACATCTGTCTGTGATAGGGTAATATCTATCTGTGTACAAGCAAATCCAGTCAATACAACTATGGTAGTTATATAATATGGTGTCAACTTGAGACTATTAAGAGTAAACGGGTAGAGTTTAGCCTGCCAATCAGTTCACAACTTGATAACCTCATTTCAAGGAGCCATGGAGATAAATAGCTCATTCTCCCTGTGAGAAATTCCTGTTGACACGCTGATGGAGCTAGAGTGCTTGAGCTTGAGGAGCCACGCGGAGATCCTTCCACCACTGGATCCACAAGACTTTCCACCCATTGGCCTGCGATCTTCCTGCATTTCTCATTATTGCTTGGCCATGTGAGTCTAAGGTGGAATGTATGGACTTGTATTGGACATATGGACTAATATTGGACTTATGGACTTGATCTGGACTTGGCTGGGATGTTTCCTAATATACAATTGCTCTTTTATATAAAGCTCTTTCTTATACACATATGAGTGCCCATGAATTTGCTTCTCTAGTCAAACCCAGACAAACACAACTATTATTCACATTGACATACCAATCCCCAAAGCCAGGGATGAAGAAATTGAAAAATTCAGCCAACACCTTCAGTCTGAAATTGATCAAACATGCACTCAAGATGCATTGATAATTATCGGTGCGTGGAATGCTAAAGCTGGGGAAACAAGCAAAGAGGTAGACATAGTAGTTGGAAAATCGGCCTCAGTGGTAGAAATGAAACATGATAGAATTTTACAAGACGAATGACTTTCCAATCACACAAAAAGATTTCTGCAGACGAAACACACAGACGTCAAACTGACCAAACAGGAAGAGAATAGCGCCCAGCTATCTATTTTGTTTTCTGCTGTACTTCCTCTGTTACATTTGATAGTGTCTATGCCCTGCAATAGGGCCCTTAGATTTGTCCTGATTTTCTCACCGATGGTCTTAAAGCTCTGGGATTTACATTTAGCTCTTGGATCCACTCTGAGTTTGTTTTGCATATGGGGTGAGGTGTAGAAGGGGAGGGTGAGGTATGGAAGTTCTGACGATGGATGAGGCTTTCTACTCCCATAAAGATTGACAGCCCTGAAACTCACAGGGGCAGTTCTAGTCCTCGGTGTCACAGCGTCACTAGGAGTCAAAATGAACTTGACAGTAGTGGGTTCTTTTCATTCTCCTGCAAATGGAGATCCGATTTTGCCAGCACCATTTGTTGAAGAGACTCTCTCTTTTCTCCATTAAAAAAAAAAAAGGGTCCTTTGTCTGTCGGTGGATGGGCTTCTTTCTGACTTCTGTATTCCGTTCCATTGGTCTATCTAGCTCTCATTATACCACTACCAGGCTGTTTTAACTACTTTGGCTGTGTAATAGCTTGTGAGTTCCGGAAGTGGGAGGCTTCCTGCTTTGTGTATCTTAGGACGTTCTTTGCTTACTCTGGGTCTCTGTCCTACCCATATAAAGCTAGCAATTAGTTTTTTGGTTTTGTTTTAAATCAATTTATTGGGGCTCATAAAATTCATCACAATACATAGATCAATTGTGTAGAGCACATGTATACATTTGTTGCCCTCATCATTCCCAAAATTCGCTTGCCTCTTGGGTTCCCGGAATCGGCTCGTTTTCCTTCCCCCCCTCCCCC
>NW_022103899.1:35188631-35191064 GCF_000313985.2 Echinops telfairi | reverse complement strand
ACACTCCCATGTCCCTCCAGGGCTTTAATAAATGCATACAGCAGGATACACATAATGAGAAAATATGAAAGAAACATAAAAATAAGAGGCAGCCAAGTGTAAGAATGCAAAATACCTTACTTTAGAATATTTAATACTTTAAAATTTTAATAGCTAAATTTTAGTACAATAGCTGAAATAATTGTTCTAAGATTGTCAGTAGCCAGATTGAAAAAGATAAATTGTTGAGATCCAGAATTTCCATGAGATACATTTTTTAAAAGGCAGATGCCTACAAGCTATATAAGTTTCCATCATTCTGAAAGAAATATATCCCAAGAGTCTTCATAAATAGGGCATTGCTTGGTGTAATAATAAATGTCCTCAGCTGTATTGGGGAGTGATAGTCAGTGTGCATCAAGTGCGGGTTATTAAAATGTTAAAATATTCTTTCTGGGTAAACAGTCACTGACCTGACACCTGTTCTTCAGCCTTTTCTGCTGTGGTTGTTGCTTTAGTTCATGATCACCATCCAACACTCCAAGCTGAACCTGGTGCAGCAGGAATGCTACAATCCTGCTGCAGCACTCTGGTGGTACTCCTCCTGGTTACTGAGTGCCTGTACTTGACTGGATGAAGCCCTGGTGGTGTAGTGGTTATGTGTTCAGTTGTTAACTGCAAGGTAAGCAGTTCAAAACCACCAGCTTCTCCATGGGATAAAGGTGAGGCTTTCTACTTCTATAAAGAGTTACAATCTCAGAAACCCAGAAAGGCAATTTTACTTTGTCCTATAGGGTCATTATGAGTCAGAATTGACTGGATATCAGAGAGTTTGGTTTTGTTTTTGTACTCGACTAGCTGTGAACTATGTTGGGTATCATCCTGCAGTGAAAGGGGTAGGTCAGTGGGAGAATTATCACCATTCATTTAGAGAACGTGGACTTGATTCCTGACCTCTCCTGTCTGCCAACAGAGGCAAAACAGAAAGAAAGATTAGTGATCGACTTCTGAATAAACAGTCCACGAAAACCCAGGAATCCCAGGAGCCTGATCTATAAGCAGTCCATGAAAACCCAGTGAATCCCAGGAGTCTGATCTATAAGCAGTCCAGGAAAACCCAGGAATCCCAGGAGTCCGATCTATGCTGTGAACCCAGGACCAACTTGATGGCAGCTAACATGACTTTCTATTTAGGATAATCTATCCCTGGAAGACTAGAGATTAACCAAAGGTACTTAAATCTTGACATGTCATAAGAAAGTAAAATAAAAGGTGAATAAGTAAGAGCATATATTACTGAATTTTATATACTTCCCCTAATAATTCCTCAGTGCAAGCTGATGGAATGAAAGCAGATTTAGGAGGACAAAAGAGTTTACGTTTCTAGATGACCAGATTAACTACTAGCAAGCCTTCCAACACAATTGGAATTGTAAAGAGAATTGGTAATAGTGATGATGTCAGGTGCCCTCAAGTCTAGTCCACCTCATAATGGAACTAGATCGTCAGAGTGAAATGCTGTCTGGTCCAGTGCCATCTCACAATTGTTATGTTACAGCCCAGTTTCAGACTCTGTGCCATGCCATCTTGTTGAGAGTCTTTCTCTTTTTCACTGACCCCAGACCCATGTTGGCACAGTGGGATAAGCTTTGGGCTGCAAGGTTGGTGGTTCAAAGCCACCAGCCACTCCACAGGAGAAAAATGAGGCTGTCTACTGCTGAAAAATGTATTCTCTCAAATTGTACAAGGTGGCTATGAGTCAGAATCAACTTGCAGGCATTGATTTGGTTTTGGCTTTTAGTCTAATTTAGCAAGCACGGAGTCCTGAACTAGGGACTGATCGCTTTGCCCAAAGTATGCGAGATGAATGAAGTCTTGCCATCCTTCCTTCAAAGAAGCATTCTTCTTTTTGTGTGTCATACTTTTATTAACATATAATTCACTTACCATGTACTTCAATAGGAAGGTCATGTCATAGAGAGTTGAGTACTCCTCACCACAACCAGAACACTTTCTTCCTTCCTGTCCCCACTCCTTCCAGCTCCCCATTTCCCATAAGCCATTAATCCAGTTACTGTCATTATAGATTCTCTCATCCTTGACTTCATATACTAGACAACATACCAAAAAAAAAAAAACAACCAATGAAATAAAAATAAGCTAGGGGAAAAACACTCAAAAAGAAATTTAGAAATATAAAAACCCAGAATATATTTAAAATAAGTCAAAGGGGAGATCAAATGATAAGGTGTTAGATGTTAACCTAACTGGTTCTGCAACCATCCACTTTATATTGCACCTTTCACAATAGCATGATGATTCACATTCTTGGAACGTGGTCAGAGTGGATTAACTGGAGGCTCAATTCATGTGTATTTTCCCTTTACTTTTTAAAATACGAAACACCTTTAAACTAGGTCAAAAGGGATATCAAATGATACAGTATTCCATTTT
>NW_022103899.1:35176135-35188394 GCF_000313985.2 Echinops telfairi | reverse complement strand
TTATGTATAATAGTTGGATCACACAGGCTGGTGTGCTTCTATGTGGACTTAAATGGCTGTTTGTTTGAAGAGAAGTCTTTAGGGCCCCAGAGGCTATTTTTTTCTGAGAGCCATCTGCTTTCTTCACATACGTTGCTGCAGCACCCATATCTGTAGTGACCTCTTCATGAGGGTGGGCATCCAGCAGGGCCATGCCATGACAGCATATTGTGATTTGATTGGGGTTCGAATTAAGTGCAAGCCCCAAATCCATGCACATAGCTATGGCTTACATAGGCCTATGGGTCACTTTGGCGGCCTCATTATTATTATATGATAAAGAACATTGTCAATCATCTCTCTGTGGCATAAAGTAATTCTATTGATAGTGTCATTAATTTATCCATTTACCAATTCAACACATTGTTGAGACTAGGAAACTGTCCAACATATAGCCCTGCTCTGAACCAGATCACATGAATTGTCAATTTGTAGGGATTAAACTCTTAAGTGACTGGGAACTATCTAGACTAACTCTAGGGTTGGTGATAGGGCAAAATTTCCAATAATATTCACTCACAAAGGTAGAACCATACCTATCATATTAGTACATGTAAAGCAATGATGTCATTAAAGTAGTAACTATACTATATGGTGGTCTTGGGTCACCTTTCATTGGGTACCCTCAAAGTAAGAGATGTGAACCAAAGCCCAATGACCACCAATTCCATAACTTTTGGTTAGTAGTCAGCTGCTTCTTTTCACACTAGGAAGTTTCAGCCCTAAGTCCAAGTACTACAGGTGAGTTTGAGTTGAAACCCAGTTCACTTAGTAGGGTTTCACTGTCCTTCTGCTGTGGCAGGATGTTGTACACCTTAAAAGGACAGAGTCTAAATTCCCAGTAGTTTGTAGCACATGGCTTGGGACACCAAGGGCTGAATAGAAATTAAGTTTTAAAAATGTCTAATTACAAATATAGTAAAGGGGCCTATTCTCCCCTTAGGTTCTATGTAAGTATTGCTAAACATTTTTTCCAGATAGGTCACTCCCGCCCATTGACCTACCAACAGAATTATTATTATTTTTCCAATGTCCAGGCCATGTAGAAGAGAGAAAATGATTATTTTCATCTCAATTTGCAAGGGTCTCATATATTTTATCCCATGCGTATAACTGGCAACAGAATTATAAACATGTTCTTTGAAACATCCATGCTCCCCTTCCCCTGTCAGGACTTGACTTTCAAGTGAGCTTTGCTTACAATTCTTGTAGGAGTGTTTGTTGATGTTGGGTGACCTTACCATAATTCTGCATGGCAGAAAATGAGTGGTCGTCTCTTTTCCCCACAAAAGAGCATTCTTGCTCTGCTTCTTCCAACTCAGATCTGTTTGTTCTTCTGGCAGTCCTCAATGTATTTATGATTATCCACCAACAAAGTTCAAAAGCATCAATTCTTCTCCATCTTTAATTTTGGCCCAGGTTTCATAGGCATATAAAGTGATGGCAAGTACCACGGCTTGGGTCAGGCATATCTTCATCCTCAAAGAAGCATCTTTGCCCTTTAACATTTGAAAGAGATCTTTTGCAGAAGATTTGCCCAATGTAATACCCAGTTTGAATTTTTGACTGTTGCTTCCATTGATTGCAGCTCCATGTAAAATGGAATCCTACATAAAGGTGGCTATGAGAAGGAATGAACTCCGTGACAGGGGGTTTGGTTTTTTTTGTCTGAGGGTTTGGTTCAATTGTTTCAAAATATAGACAAATTTACGTTGCATTAAAGGGTATGAACAAGATAATAAAATGTCTGCAAAGAATCAACGTGCTAAGTGTTAAACCCTTATTATGTAACATTGATCAAATATGCACTCTGGCCTAGGTAGTGGGCTGACTTGGGAAATATACCCCCTGTGTGTACATTGTTGGCATTTTCAGATGTCCTCACATCAGTTCCAGCTCCCCGTCACCCTATGTAAAGCAGAACTAACTCCTGGTCATCCTTCCTATTGTCTTTAGATTTGAGCCCATAGTTAAAAGACTGTATCGTTCATTCTTGTTGAGGGTCTTCCTCTTTTAAGCTTCCCCTCTACTTTACCAAGCATGATATTCTTTCCCAGGGACTGGTCTCTCCTGATAACACGTCCAATATACGTGAGACAAAGTCTCACCACCCTCTCTTCTAAGGAGCATTCTGCCTGTACTTCTTCCAAGACAGATCTGTTTGTTTTTTTGGCAGTCCATGGTATTTTTCAGTATTGTTCACCAGTACTATAATTCAAATGTGTCTATTCTTCTTTGGTCTTCGTTATTCAATGTCCAGCTTCCACGTGCATAGGAAGGTGATTGAAAGTACCATGGTTTAGGGCAGACACACCTTAGTCCTCAAAGTAACATCCTTGCTTTTCAACACTGTCAAGAGGTTTTATACGGCACATTGACCTTCTCAGGAATTTGATTAAATTTGTTTTAAGTATACAAATGGAAGATGATATTAAACCTAAGTTATGCTTCAGCAAAGTAGTAGCAAATAGAAGTCTAGGGAACTGGTAGGAACAGGACTACTTTGTGTCCTAGAGCGGGATTGTTGACCTAACCATGTTGATCTTCATGTCAGCATGTTTAAAGGAGAGCTGAAGATCCACTGACACAGAGGTTAAGCACTGCCCACTGACCCAGAGGCATGCTGGTCAAAGCCATCGGAAAGCTGTGACAGTCTGCCTGTACAGAATGCAACCTTGCAAACACTATCTGTCCTAGAGGAGAGGTTTTATTTTCTAACTAATAGCAGCATATGTCGTATTGTTATCATAGATGTGAATCATTGCATTGGTGGAGAACATTGAAAACACTACGATCTGTTAGAACAATGAACATATTTGCCTGGGAAAATGTACAAATAGAACGGAGAGACTTTGACACATTTTGGACATGTTATCAGGAGGAACCAGACTCTGGGAAGGAACATCATCATTGGTGAAACAGAAGGCGAGTGAAAAAGAGGAATCCCTCAACCAGAGGATATGACATAGTGATTGTAGCAGTGCACGGAAATATAGCAACTGCTGTGAGGATGGTGTATTAGTCTGGGTACTTTGGAGAAACAAATCCACAGCAACTCATGTATAAGATAGTTTTATGTACAGAAAGTGTGCATCACGAAAACATCCCAACCCAATGCTGCCCAAGCCCACAAGTCCAACATTAACCCATTTACCCAACACCTGTCCACAAAGTCCTCCACCTCACAAAACAGAGGCAGTGGTGCCAACTGCAGGAGGAAAGCTAAGTCAGTGAACGAACAGGCATCTCAGCACTAGCAGGGGTCTCCACACGGCCGCTCCAGCACCCAGGGCTGCATCGGGATAGGTCCATGAGGCTTTTCCTTGGGGATGTCTTGCAGGATGTCAATCTTGCAAGCTGAAGCAGGGAACTGCTAAGGCAGCTGCACCCGGTGCGACCATCACAAAGCAAGAGACCCGAGAACTAGAAAGGTGAGGCTCACCACCCATTTATCCCTCCGCCTTTCAATTAGCCCCACATGTGATTATCGGCCAGGTTGGCACAATTAACTAACTCGGATGGCAAAGGATGTCTGCTGTGCATAGGGCTGTAATTAAATTGACAATACCTAGTAATAATAATAACCGTTACATATCTGAAAATTGGGCTGGAAACTATCTAACACCAGCAACAACATCAATTGTTTATTTAACATTGTAAAGTTTAAGTACTCTTTGTATTTACAGCTTAAATAGCCTTTAATCTCACTTTGGGCCATTAGCAGTTAAGCATTTTTAGCCTCCTAGGTGCAGACGGCCTTTCATAGCATCATTTTAACTGATGTGCTGCTTGACTTCTTATTTAACGGGATACATAGATTTCTCTTTCAAATGACTTCAGCTGGCTGGAAGTTAAACAGCTTTTCTTGAGAGTCAGCCAGCGCTTTTGACAGATACGTTTTAATGACTGAACACGAATCGGTCAAACCAACCTCATTGCCTCAAAAATGTTCAATCTGTTTGAGATAATTGTCAGTTTCAACTGCCTAAAACTTCTCCGTGTCACAACAATGTTCAACTTGATCTACTTGTAAGCTAACTCTTCTTGGGATCTGTAGCACAACTTCTGATGGTTTTATAAGATCTCTAAATATGGTAATTCTATCCGTGAGAACATTGGTTTCCTTTACATTCAACTGGTATACCATAGGTCTAGTTCCATGGTTCCTGTGTATACAAAAACCTTTTATTTCAAGCTTGCCATATGTGAGTTAATGTATATCAGAAAAATAAAATAAGGGGAAAATGTACCACTTCCCATCGTTTATGTATACAAAACTTGATTACACACACTCACACATATAGACATTTTCAAAAATTGGGTGGATTACCCTTTGCCATGACTGACAGGGACATTTCCTGTCCCAGCCACATAGGTGGCAAGTCCAGATGGAACAGCTAAACTATTTGAGCAGATTTTCCAACAGTGCTCTGAACACCGGGCATCTGCATTAAATCGGTGTGCTTACTCTCACTGAAGAAACCCCCAAAACTAACACCAACAAGTCAAGTTACTTCCAGTGAATCCTTATTGAAAAGCCTCAGGAGAAAGACTTGTTCTGCTTCAACAGAAGCAGAAAAGATACACATATCGTCTTGAGAAAGCCTATCCTGTCTTTCAAATCGTATTGCTTTTTACATTATGAAAGTAATAACGCTCACTGTAACAAATCCCACTGAGATGGAATAAGAAGTTATCGATCTTCATCCCCTACCTAGCAGCCCTTCACTTGCTCTTCACTCCCCTTCCCATAGGGATAAACCCTATGTCGTATCTTCCAAGACACTGTGATCTGTGAATCTTTTCAGTATGGATGGATATAGGTTCCCACACACATGTTGAATGGAATACGTCATGGTTGGTGTGCAAACATATCGCAGGAAGTCACTTCATTTCCGTTGGTGCTGCGAAAGGTCTCAGTGCGTTATTCAACCACTCTTCTACTAGGTTATGCTAGTGGTCATCGTTAGTTGCCATAGTGCCCATTTCTCCTGGGGTGACTCGGTGTGTGTAGGGAGAGCTGCTCCCCAGTTTTTCACGCTGTGACCCTGTGGAAGCAGCCTGGCAGACCTTTCTTCTGACCAGTAGTTTAGGCCTTAACTGTTTGTGCCACCCCGGGGCTGAAGTATATTAGTAAAGTTTATTTATTTCTATTTTGAAGAAATTGTGCTATTATAAATATTTGGATACAGAAACATGTGTACATTGATACATTACAATTTAAAATAAAATAATCTCTAGTGCCTGATATCACATACCTTGGCCATGTTATCAGGAGGGACTAGTCCCTGGAAAAGGACATCAGACTCGGTGAAATACAAGGGCAGTAAGGCAAAGGGAGAACTTCAGCAAGATGGAGTGACATAGCGGCTATGACCGTGGGCTTGCACTTGACTACGATTGTGAGGGTGGCACAGAACTGGGCAGTATTCGCTGTGTGGCATCGAGGGTCATTAACACTCAGAATCGACTTGAAGGAACCTAACCACAGTGCAACCGTAAAGCAAATTCCCAGGTGGTGTCTGTCACAGGAGGTGGATTTGGTTGTGCTGACAAACATCCCCCATGCCTTGGTCTGATCTAAAGTGCTTATGTCTTTTTCTCACCGAATTGACTCTCGCCCCAGGTGACTTTCCCGGATAACAGCCTCCCACTGGTGCAGCCAGTATTCCAGCCTGCTTCAATTTTTATGGCACCTCATTCTAATTTGAGTTCCTGTGATTACCTTGGCAGCACCAAGCATTAGCAACTAGGTGCTGCTGCCCAGAAGTGACAGTGGTACTCACATTCCTTGGACCTGTTCAAAAGAATGTGCGTACCAGTGTCACTTCTGGGCAGCAGCATCTAGTTGCTACCATTAAGAGGGCAGAGAAGCCCAATTCTATAGAAGCAGAAAAATATTTACACACACACACACGCTAACAGCAGTAATGGCTATTACCCGGACCAGATTATAAACATTATTTTATTTAAAATTTTAGTTTATCAATGTACAAATGTTTCTGTAAAGAAAAGGGAAATAATGAAATGGTATTATCTGAAAAAAAATTCATTGCAAGCCAAAACATCCACTATAAGCCCAGAAAACATTGAACATCTCTTGCCAAATATGTCTAACATCATCCACTCCCAAGAAGAAATGATCCTAATGGAAAAAAAATGGCTGGAAAAGGGACACACATTATATGAGCATTTATCACCCAGCTTCCAGGGGGTTTACAGATCCCACGCAACAGAGAGCAAAACAGCTTTTGCCCTTTAGCAAGCTTCCCCTGGAAGAAAAAGATCACCCTCCTATACATCATTTCAAGACTCTTTATAGATCACTGGCTACTTCTTTTTAAAAAAGGAATAGAATAGGTTAGTGTAGAGAAAAATGTGTGGAGAAGGGAAGGATATTATTTAAAACAGAACAGCAGAAATTAATTTGAACATTTTATCTAAACTGCTTCACTGCCTTTTTTTCCGAAGTCATTGAAACTTTTATTAAACAATATCAAAATGTAAAGCTATTGTTTCTTGCTATATCCACCATTTGGGCCTATATACTTCTTTCGAAATATTTATTTATTTATTTCCATTTTCTTGGGGGCTCTTAGAAATCGTGTTACAAACCATACATCAGTTGATTGTGACATATTCGTACATGTATTCCATCATTCTTTTCTAGACATTTACTTTCCATTAAGTCCTTGGGATCAGCTCCTCCTTTTTTAGGCCTCCCTCTTCCTCCCCCGCCGACAACCCTCGTACCCCCTGATAGATTGTAGATTGTTAATTGTTTTCATATCTCACTCAACGGCTTCTCTCTTCCCCTCTCTTTTCTGTTGTTCTTCCCCCTGACTGGGGGTGGGGGTGGTTATGTGCTATTCACTGAGATTGATACCCCTCTCCCTCTCGGCCTCTCCTCCTCCTTGCCCCTGCCCTTTTGTCCTCTCTTTTCCCATGCCTGTTCCTGGGTTCCATGTGTTGTGAGTTTTATCTCTTGCCTATACCTGTGTACATGCTCCCGTCTAGATTGGGAGGCGGCATTGAGGTTGTGATAGTGGGGGATGAGGAGACCTCCAGGAAACAGAGGTATATTGCGTGACCCATTAGTGCTCTAATGCACCCTGATTGACTCACCCCCTCTCTGCGACCTCTCTGTGGGGGGATGTTTCATTGTCCATAGATGGGCTTTGGGTCTCTGCTCCAACCTCCCTCCATTCTCACCAATGCACTTTTGTTTGTTTGTTTACTGCTTGTTGTGAATCTTCTGATGCCCATTGCCCAGTCTCAACACCTCACGATCTCACCAGCTCTGCCTTTTCTTTAGTCAGACATATTAATCAGTTTTTTTAATTAAAATTTCATCAACCTTATAACTTAAAATTAGGGTCATTGGACAGCTGTGAAAAAAGTTAGGAAAATATTTACCTGGAAGGGTTGTAAGATTCAATTTGACACTTCAACATTGAGAAACCACCTAGAATAAGTGTGGTAGGCTGGTTGACTAGAGAAACAAATGCAGTGTCACTCATATATGTGTAAGGAAGAGCTTTCTATCGAGAGCTAATTGTCTATCAAGAAAGCATCCCAGCGCAGTTCAATTCAAATCCATAAGTCTGATACTAGTCCATACGTCCCTCTTCAGACGCATACAGTCACATGCAATGATGCAGAATGCAGGAACACCACAGCTTGGTGGGTGCAGAGCATTGTGGATCCAATGGCAATGGGTGCTGCATCACAGGGCTCTGGTAGCAATCAGGGTCTGCCACCAGGAAGGTGCAAGGAAAGAGAGAGCAGGAGGTTCCCAGCAACCTTCTTATGAGAAGGCCATGCCTACAAGGACCTGATTGACAGGTTGAGACCACCCATACACTTTTATATATCTTCAAGTTGATATGAAATTATGTAACGACTGTGGTAAGCTAGGACAGATATGTGTTGAAGTCATGCTTGTTATGCTTTTTTCCATATATTTATTAAAGCATATTTATTATAGTCTTTAAATGCTCTTTTACTATAAAGAAATATTTTTTAAAATCCTGTTATTCTAAATTAGCAAAATCCACATTATTACATGCATAATACCCACCCATGGTATATGCTTTAAAAATCTCTATTCCTGGGTGTAATCTCTAAAGTTATTGATTCAGGTGATCTGAGTCCAAAGATAGGTTCTGGCAATCTTCATTTGAAATCAGTTTCCTTGTGGGGGGTCTGACATTAGAATTCTGAATACCATTATTTGAGAAACACTGTGGAAAATTGTGTGATCAACAATATGAATCTATAAATTCAAGTATAGGAATACATAAATTCAATGTATACAAATCCATAAATTTAAGCTGTGCTTGGATTATGTGAACTATAAAGAATAAGTGCCCATGATGATTAATCAAAGTAAAATCTTGCTGATGTTAGGAATATTCTTCCCACATCACTGCTACTAATCAATTGCATCGCCCCCACCTTTTTTTTTAAATTGAGCCGTACTGTTCAAGAGGCAAGTTACTTGCCCCAAAGCCCAGCATTGGAAGACCAAAAACTGAGCAAGTAACTCTCCAGGCTGTTAGCAGTGAAAGAGATTGAAAAAGGGATTGTCTAACTCTACATTGCAGAAAACAAAGCCAAAGTCCATGGAAGTCAAGTGACTTCATTGTACCAGTTGATCATGATGAATCTGGGATTAAAATCTGTTTTCTTCTCTCTAGTCCTATACTACCTTACTCGGCCCCATCAGTTGATGCTCTACAAAAGTCCAATTTCAGTCTGGAATATCATCAATATTGAACAGCACTGATCAATGATGCCTCAATGCCCTTTTCAGAGCATTTAGTATACACACAGTCAAAATTCTCCAACCAGTTCACAGGACTGGTATGGGACAGGCAATCTTTCTGTTAATGATCTTGATGCTAGTTCTCACCTTTCTCTTGGACTAGTTCCCATGAAGATAGCCTTGTAGTCTCAGTCTCTAGGGACTTATTCATTCAGGTATCAATTATTGAGTTTTTACTGTTCTTACTACGTATTTTCAATCTCTTCATATGCAAGTGAAAGTTAGACATGAATAAGGAAGACTGAAGAAGTAATGCATATAGACTATGGGTCTGGTGAAGAATATTGAAAGTACCATGGACTGTCAAAAGAACAGACAGGTCTATCTTGGAAGAAGGACAGCTAGAATGCTCCTTGGAGGCAAGGATGGTGAGATCTTCATCTCATGTGCTTTGGACATGCTGTTAGGAGAGGTCAGTCTGTGGAGAAAGACACCATAAAGTAGAGGGGCAGCGGAACCAGGAAGACCCTCAGTGAGACAGGTTGACACAGTGGCTGCAGCAATTCACACAAACATGAGGACAATCGTGAGGATGTCACAGGATCTGGAGGTGTTTTGTTGTTGTTGTGAGGGCCCTTGCGTCGGAACTGCCTCGATGAATCCTAACAACAACAAACTGTGTGAGGATTGTTGTAGGCATCAGAAACACCGCAGTTCAAGAAAGAAGAACGAAAGACACTAAAGAGCCACTCTTGTGAACTTGAAAAGGGTTTTAGGGCAAGTGTTTTAATCTCTGCAGTTGCAAGAATAGCCTCTCTATCTGTCCATCTCTTGTACCTTTGTTCAACATTTTAAGGCCTAGATCTACCATTTGTACACCTTGAAAAGTGAAGCAGAAGAGAGAGAAATAAGACTGTAGTCAAGTAAATGTTGAATCTCTTCTGTCATCACTACCCTCTTTTACCTTTCTGGCCAGTCTGAATTTTGGAACCTGTGCTTTAGACTCAAATACACAGACGCCTACTAATCAAACCGTTAAGTCTGGGCCTTCTGAAGAAGCCTCCATAGTATATAGTGAGACCTGTGCTGGCTGGGATTCAATGAGGCCACCTTGTGTTTCTGGTTACCCCAAAGTTTGCACACCACACATTTGCCACCTTTGACAGAGTGTACTATTGCTAAATTTCTATCATTCTCTATTAATGGAAATATATATATATACTAATTTTCTATCATTCTCTATTAATGGAAATATATATATATATATAATTCTCTGACAGGTCTCAGCCCCACACAAGCTCTGGCTCTTGAAGGTTTCACCATATCTTGTGAAACCCTATGTCTACTGGAGGAAGCTCTGCTGGCATAGTGGTTATGTGCTGCGCTGCTAACTGCCAGATCAGCAGTTCAAAATCACCAGCTGCTCTATGGGAGAAAGATGAAGCTTTCTGTTCTTACAGAAGTTATAGTTTTGGAAACTCACAGAGGCAGTTTGAGCCTGTTAGTAGAGTTGAAATCGCGGTGAGTTGAAATCTTGACCGGATGGCAGTAGGTTAGTGGTTTTTTTGGGGGGGATGTTTGTACTGCGAATACATAAAGAATGCATAAAGTTTCTTAACCATGTGCGTATTGTTAATTATCACCCACAGATCCAGTTTTCGTTTTTATAAGTTCATTTACTTACCCTGAGATATCTTTGCAAAGGTATGTATATTCTTAATAGTCACATACATGCATACAACAATAATTTAACAGGCAGCAAAGTTCACTTTCAGCAAGAGTCCTTACAAAACCGCTTTATGTTTTTATGACCCTGGACTTGGCCCTGATCTGCCAAATTTGAGGTTATGTATCACGCTCTTCCTGCTTACTTAGATTCTTGAGCAATTGATGTCTATTCTACCACCTGACCCACTGGTGCCTGGGAATGACTGGTGAATTTGTTCTCATATGCTAAGGAAATTTTCAAAAGATCATGTAACTATGATGACGTCCCTAAGTTAATGGGAACTCCTGGGACAAAGTGGATGGCCAGAAAACTGGCCAGTTACTATCTTGGATGGCACTCCACAGAAGCTGTGACAGCTGACTTTTATGTAGCTGTCTAGGGCACTGACCTTGGAAATCATTGGCATCTGCTAACTTGTGGCATCCATCAAACTTAGTGTAACTCCCTGATCAAGATACTACTATAGATAGACTGAGTAGAGAGATAACAGTTAACAAAATATTGGTACTGTCCTCAAGAAATGTACAGGCTTTTAGAGGGAAAAGCTAGCCAGATCAATTACAAATTGAAGCAGAAACAGACACAAGGGGGTGGCATTTGATAAGGGCACTTGAAAGAGGGCTAATGTTTTGAGAGACAACTAAATGGGTAAACTACTTTCTCATTAGTGGGAACAGAGTGAACTCAATCTATGTAATTGCGAAGTCCAGTTGCATGTCAGCAAAGAACTAGTGGTCCAGGTTGACCAGAACACAACAATGTGAACATTTTCTAAATGGTTTGTTTTCATTTTAAAAAATTTAAAAGGACTAATTTGTGTGTATGCCAAGGGAGTGGAAGAAACAGAATTAGTGGAAGTTATTATTTCCCCCCCATCAGCGATCATAGTGAACTCTATGGGATTTAATCTCATTTCATTTTTCAAGTTAATCCTTGAGTGAAGGACAAGAAAGTGAAATCATGTAAAAGCAGGCAGCGGGGGGAAGGAGGGGGGACGAGAGAAACAGAAAGAAGGGGAGTGCTAGATGACCGCAGAGCTTGAAAAGATCATTATCCGGCTGCTGGGGTTGGGGCAATCTTATTTGATTAAGCTTGGCATAAAAAAAAACAACCAACTACTTAAGAACTGGCAGCCATACAAAGGAAGCAAAGTGGAGGCAATAGACCTGCTTTAAAAAGAGTTGGCTCCAAAACCTACCAAGAAATTATTTTATGTACTCAAACGAGGGGAAGATGTGATTTGCCTAAGAAACTTATGCATAAAAATCATTTCCGTTTGTGATAATAAGATATAGCCAAAGCAATATCTTGCTTCTGATATCTGTGATTATAATTGAATCTTTATATGTGGATTCCAATTTCGTGTTCAATTCGAGAATGAAGCCTATGAGAGGGACTGGCAGAAATGGAAACTGGTTTGCCTGAGGAATGTATGGCAGCCCATGTATGTTCATTGCACAGTAGGCTCCATCTCTCAGAAGTACTTTAGTCATGACACATCGCCACCCTCTTAGTTTTAATTTAATTCTGACACTATTTCCAAAAACACTTCTGAAATCAGAAAATGAATTGCCTTACTTTTTGCCAAGAGCAGGCTGCATTGCGGCAGGTTCTAGGGAGCCTCTTAAAGTACTTTGGTCAGAAGTCATATTTATTGTTTCCTTTTTTTTTTTTAAACATTTTATTAGGGGCTCATACAACTGTTATCCCAATCCATACACACA
>NW_022103899.1:35174197-35175396 GCF_000313985.2 Echinops telfairi | reverse complement strand
GGATTAAAGCAGATATTTGCTATTGGGAGCCTTGAAACTAAAGAATTTCGAGTCCTACAGACATACAGAAACAGAATTTGAATTTAGCAAGACCCCTCAGTGTTTTCTATGTACATGTAAGTTTGCAAAACACTGGGCTGGATAGTCTTGGTGATAGAAATGATGCTGGAGATCGCAGGGTAGAAGTTTGCAAGGCCAATGACTTACTTGTTCAGTGTAAGTATTTTTTTTGTCAACAACGTAAATGGTGATTATGCAGGTGGACCTCACCAGATGAAGAAGACAGAAATCAAATTGGTTACAACTGTGAGAGGAGTCCACGGAGAAGCTCAATATCATCAACTAAATCAAGTCCAGGAGCAAGCCATCATTGCTTAAGCAAGTTCAAGTTGTGCAGCAGATTTACCTAAAGCAACTTATCTTTTGCTCTCTTCACTGCTGCTTCCATGAACATTGACTGTGGATTCAAGCAAGACAAGCAAGCAAGATCCTTAACAACCCCAGCCTTTTTTCCATTTATCATGATGTTACCTATTGGGCCAGTTGTGAGGATTAGTTGTAATCCATACTGAAGGCTACAGTCCTTGAACTTCTGCACAAGAGATCTGCTGCACAGGGCCTTTATAGAGTATTGAAAACCAATTTGTTACTTTGAGGACTAATGTATGCCTGATCCAAGCCATGGGATTCTTGATTGCCTCATTCACATATGAGGATATTGAATAAGGAAGACTGAAGAGTTATCAATGCATCTGAACTGTGGGGCTGGAGAAGAATACTGAAAGTACCCTGGATTGCTAACAGGACAAACTGATCTGTGTTGGGAGAAGTAAGATCAGAGTCCTTAGAGGCCAGGATGCCAGGTACTTAGTGCTCCGTAGAGGCCAGGATGGCAAAGTTTCATCTCATGTTGGACATATTGTCAGGAAAGACCAGTCCAGTCCCTGGTGAAGGACATCATGCTTGGTAAAGTGGACGGGCAGCGAAGGAAGATAAACATTCGATGAGATGGATTGACACCGTGGCTACATCAATGGGTTCAGGCATAGATATAATTATGAGGATGGCATAGGACTTTGTAGTGTTTCATTCTGCTGAGTATAGGGTTGCTATGGGTTGGTGCCAACACGATGGCACCTAACAACAACATGCTCAAGTTGAAGCTGAAAAACCTAACAGTTCACAAGAGTCAAATATGA
>NW_022103899.1:35171140-35172912 GCF_000313985.2 Echinops telfairi | reverse complement strand
TGATTCTGAACAAGGGGCTGCAGTGTGGTTCAAAATTAGGAAAGGTGCACATCAAGGTTGTAGCCTTTCACCAAATAATTCGATCTGTTATGTTGAACAAATAATTCCAGATGCTGGGCTACATTAAAAGGAACTGTACTGAGTCGGAAGGAACAACTTGTGAAAGGCAAATGACACAATCTTGCTGGCTAGAAGCAAAGAGAATTTGAAGCAATTACTGAACTTAATTTTACTTTACAATCCATGCCCCTGGAAGCAGCTGTCAAGAAATAAAATGGCATATTGCATATGCATACCTGATGCTACTGCTGCTGCAGCAAAAACAAAACAAACACACCTCTTTCAAGTGTTATGGAACAAAGATTGCACTTTGAGATCTAAGAGGTGCCCAATCTGAGTCATGATATTTTCGATGACCTCAGATGCATGAGAAAGCTAGATGGTGACTAAGGATGCCGGAAGACGGATGCATTTAAACTACAGTGTAGGCAAAGAATACTGAGCATACCACGGACTGCCAGAAGAGCACAGGAATCTGAGTTGGAAGAAGTACAATCAGGAAGCTCCTCAGAAGCAAGGATGGGGAGACTTCCTCTCGTGTACTCTGAACACGTTATTGTCGGAAGGGACCAGGACATCATGCTTGGTAAAGTAAATGGTCGTCGCAAAACTGGAAGGCCTTCAACGAGATGGACTGACACAGTAGTTATGATAATGAACACAAGCATTCATGAAATTATGTATACAACCAGGGTGCAGGGCGGGCAGTGTTTCATTTTGCTGTTCATAAGTCGCTGAGTCAGAAGCAACTTAATGTGCCTAACAATAATAATAGACGGTCTCTGTATTACCCAAAGTTTGGGTTTGTTTTTTAAACCTTCCCTCCTTTCAAGCCCTCTCTGTAAGAAAGGCAGATGGTTTACAGATAACGTTAAAACATCTTTCCTGTGTATGTATTACTCTGCTTGTCTGGATAACTTACTCCACTTAATCACAGTTTCTCATCTTCAATATTGGATATTAATGTGATCCTCACACATTTTCTGTGTTAATTAATGCATGTCAAGTCCCTGACACATAATTCAGGCTTAATAACTGCTAGCTGTAATTATTGCTACTATTCTTATCATTTTTAAAATCCTGAATTTCTTTCCTGATCTCATGTTAGTCTGGCTAACAATGGTTTATGGGTTGATCTCCCTATCTCTGCTTTGCTTTTAAGAAGAGATTCTTAGAGGACATTGTTTATAGGAGGATATAATAAAAATGACCTTTGGGGGTTCTGGACTGTGACTGCACTCTGGATAAGCCATGATTTGGGCTTCTTATGGCCCAAGCTTGTTCTGTGAGAGACCCTCCACCCACTACTAGTGTTGATACTGACACTTAAGTTTCCTATTCCAGATGACTGATTCCTGGGTACATTTGAAAATGATAAACCATTTGGACATTATGTTTTAGATGAACTCAAAGAAGACTCCGGATACTCTTTCCACATATACTGCCACATTTGAAATAAATTGGTCCAGAAGGTCTCTTCCCATCTTGGCAATCATTGCTAGTGCCACATGCGCTGTCAGAGAAGGGTACCAACGCACTGTCAGGAGTGCACCAGATTTCACCTCTGCTGCTGCCTGGTCCCAAGCAAGCTGGTTTCTAACACCTGACATCTCAAAGCAAGAAGACAAATGGAGCCCCTATACCTCAAATCTCAAATTCTCAAATTTTTACAAGTGTCAAATTAAAACTGAAATCAGAATTATTTTGGTCAG
>NW_022103899.1:35169357-35170748 GCF_000313985.2 Echinops telfairi | reverse complement strand
TTCTCTGCCTCAATTTGCAAGCTACGCTACTTGTGAGACACCTAACCTGTGGACTGTGTCTCTGTAGTTTGAGGTTCCTTCAAGACCTGCTTTGCCATGTGGCTGGAGTATACATCTCTTGAGCTGGGGACTGTTGGACCCTGTCATCTGGCTGCCTGTCATCTGGCTGACCGTTGGTGACCTGCCTTGCTGTTTGCTGCCGGTGCCCGGATAGCCTGAATTGCTCTTCAGAGGACTACCCAGAGGCCCTCAAGACTTGAAGGACTGCCAGTGTATTAGCTGTCTCATGGAAGTGAGTTGTACTGAGCCATTTGTAGTGCTTTACAGATTAATTAACTGTTTATTTCTTATGTTATATCTATCTATCTATGTAAATATATATATAATTATTAGTGTCCTGGTTTTGTGTATTAATAAGCACAGGTTCTTCTCTCACTTAGAGAACCCTGTCTAACATAGCCTATTTATTTGAAATATTTTAGCATGGTGACATTTAGTTAAAAGCACAAAATCCTCTTCAGCAGCCGTTTGAAACCATAGGAAATACCCCACTAGTTTATGAATTACTATAAAAACCCAAATTCAGGTGTAAAGAGAAGAAAACGATGGGCCATAGGGGTTCCAGGGAAATGGTAATTTAGTGACAATAAGAATCATGTACCCAAGAAGTGGATTAGAAAAAAATTCATTCATCCTCCTTTCAGTTGTTTATGGGCTTTAGTTTCTCAACCTGTTTCCCTTCTCCCAAACAACCCCTTTCCTCATGATGGCGCCACTGTCAACCCCACAAACATTCATGACCCTCCTCTCCCTTGCTTTCTCTTTGAGAACTGAGAACCAAGGATGCCAGAGTCTTTGTATCACGAAGCTTGAATGGTGTTCATCCAAAGGGAGGACATGCAGGTTCAGGCCTTACGGGCCACGTGAAGAGAGAAGAGCCCTGCGCTTGTTAATACACATATGTTTTCTCTGAATTTGTATTGTGTGGGGCCCTCTAATTTGAAACCTCATAGAAAAACCTCCTCTTTCGTGTACTAAGAGTAATCTTAATTAAGTTTCTTTGACTGATCACCCAAAGGTAATTGCCTAAAACTGCCCAATGAAAGTCATCCCCAAACCAAGTTCACTATCATGGAGTTGATACTGACTCACGGTGACCCAGAGAACAGCATGGAACGGCCCCGTTGCTTTCCAACACTGCAACTCCTTGTGGAAGTAGAGAACTTCATCTTTCTCCTTCCCAATAAGACTACAGTACACCAAATGATAGCCAAATAAATAAATTCCAAGAAATTCTTCCTCTGGGAAAATGAGGCAAGAGTTTATTGGGTCAGGGTTTCTGTTTAGAGAATAGAAAAAACACAAACAAACAATCCCAAGCTCATTTCCAC
>NW_022103899.1:35154874-35166987 GCF_000313985.2 Echinops telfairi | reverse complement strand
ACAGCCACTGTGGAAAGCAATCTGGAGATACCTAAAGAAAATGGAAATTGATCTACCTTATGACTCAAACACGACCAGTCATCTGCGTGCCAATATTTATTGTGGCGCAATGCACAATCCCAAAGAGTTGGGAACAACCTAAATTTCCATCGATAGACGGGCGGATTAGTAAACTCTGGCACATACACACAATCGAGCACTATGCAGCACTGAACAGCACGGATGATCACATGAAACGTGCTGTTTCATGGGAAGAGTTGGAAGGAATTAAGTGAGGTAAGCCAATCTCAAAAGGACAAGTCTAACATGAGTCCCCTGAGGTAAATCCAATCAGCACAACAGGAATAGAAGACAAGACACTTATCTCACAATACACAGGTGGAAGCACAGGCAGTCAGGGGGAGGTCAGACCACACCCAGGGGGGTACACGTGAATCCAACATAAAGAAGGGGAAAGCAGGGAGGAGGAGGGAGAAGGAGGGTGGGGAGAAACTGAGATGATCACATGGGGGGAACATGGCACCAACACACCCGGGGAGAGAGTATTGGTTGTGTCTCCACAGAATTGGAGCGGGCATACAGACCCCACCATGACGCGCCAAACCAGGAGGGCAATGTAACACGTGGAGGAATGCATGAAAAGACTGGACTACAGGGCCGGCCCCAACCAGAAGCAGCCAGACCCCCACCCTGGAAGGTGTGTGCCGCAGAGAACAACACTAGACCCTCTGGTAAGGGAGAGGAACCGACCTACCACACCCAGACCGAAGCGAGCCAAGGAGGAAAAAGAGAAAGGACTGGCGGCCTAGACTCCATATGGACACACCAGGCCCAGAGGACGAGGCCCCTGCATGGAGCTGCTAAGGCACAGAGAGGACTGTGGGATCACCAACAACTCAAGACATGTTGTCCCCTCACTGGAGCATACAGAGACAGGGACAATAATGGGACACACAGCAGGGGAGACAGTGTGGGAATGGAGCATAAAAGATCAGCAATTGGAGTAAAGCCGAGCCACAGAGGCCCTGAGGAGCCGCAAGAATGGATTTCAGGCTAGGAGGGGCAGCCCCCAATCTCCCTTACAACCAGAGGGGAGGGTCTCATGGGGAGTGGGGGGTGGGGGCCAGCAAACAGCCCTGGACCTATGTAGGTTTTTTTTTCTCTTTTTCTTTCTTTTTTTTTCTTCTCTCTCATCTTTTTCTCTTTCCTTTTCTTTCTTCAACCATGTTTTCTTCTTATTTGGACTAGGACATTGATGGCCCCGGAAGGTAGAGGGGAAGAAGGAGGAGGGGAGAAGGGTGTGGTGAGCGGATGGCTTCATGGACAGGGGAACAACTAGGGGAGCAGAACCAGCATCCAGGAGAGGGTGGAGATCCTGTGAGTCTTAGAACAACACCACGCTAGTGGAGAGGAAGCACTCAGAGGTGGAAGAACGGGGAAAGTGATGATGAGGCAGGAGGAGGCAAAAGAAAACAGAGGCAAGCTCTAGGAAGCGAAGGAATAGATAGAGGGATTAACAGAGGGGTCCACTTATGGAAATATATTAATCCACAATGATAGTGGTATTGGCCTATGCACATATATTTATAAGGCAATACACTGAAGCTGCAGATGGACCTTGGGCCTCGGCTCATACCTTCCCTCAATACAAGAATACTTTGTTCTAAAAAATTGGCATTCTGTGATGCTCATCCCTCTTCCTCCCCGACACGATCGCTGAAGACAAAATGGGTGCATGAGCAGATGTGGTGAAGGCAGAGGATGGTGCCAGGCTATTAAAATATATAGCGTCTGGGGTCTTAAAGGCTTGAAGTTAAACAAGCGGTCATCCAACAGTGAAGCAACAAGCCCACATGGAAGAAGCACCCCAGCCAGTGCGACCATGAGGTGTCATCGAGACTGGGCAACGGGCACCAGAAAATTCACAACAAACAGTAAACAAAGAAACAAAAATGCATTGGTGAGAATGGAGGGGGGTTAGAGTGGAGACCCAAAGCCCATCTATGAACAATGGAACATCCACCCACAGAGTGCTTGCAGGGAGGGGATGAGTCAATCAGGGCGCAGTAGAGCACTAATGGGTCACGCAATATACCTTTGATCCCTTGAGGCCTCCTCACCCCGCCCCACTATCCTGACCCAGTACCACTTCCCAATCTACACTAGATGGGAGCATGTACCTAGGTACAGGCAAGAGATAGAACTCACAACACATGGAACCCAGGAACAGGCATGGGAATTGAGATACCAAAAGGGCAGGGGGCAGGGGGGAGGGAGAGCTGGGGAGGAAGCAGGGCACCGATCACAATGAATGGTGCATAACCACACACCCCCAGGCAGGGAGAAGAACAGAAACAAGAGGAGAAGGGAGACAACAGTCGGTGTGAGATTTGAAAATAATTACCAATCTACAGTCTATCAAGGGGCCATGAGAGTTGGGGGTTGGGTTGGGAGGGAGGAGGGAGGGAAAACAAGAGCTGATCCTAAGGGCTCCATGGAAAGTAAATATCTGGAATAAAACAATGGACTTTATGTATGGATATGTTGTATACAAGTGATGTATGAATTGTAACAAGAGTTGTAAGAGCCCCCAATAAACAACTCTTGACACCCCTATGAGGTCAGCATAGAACTATGCATGCCCATCTCTCTTATTGAGTGGATTCAAACTCACAGTGCCCCTACAGGACAGAATTAGAACTGCCCCTGAGGGTTCCTAAGACTCAATCTTTTTGGAAGTAGAAAGCCTTTTGTTCTCCTGAAGAGGCTAGTGGCTTCCAAACGGCTGGCCTTGCAGTTAGCAGTCCAACACTAACACCGTGTCACCAGGGCTCTTTATGTGTGTCCATAGTAAACCCAAGAAACTTCTCAGCGCTGTTGAGTTGTTTCTGAGCTATATGTACCCTACAGGGTAGAGGACAATTGTCCCATAACATTTCCAAGGCAGTAATTTGTATGGACACAGACTGCCACAACTTTCTCTCGTGCAATGCTGGTGGATTTGATAATGGACACTAACATGAGTCTATAAAATGAACAAATTTATCATATAGATACATAGATCATGATATGTATGTATATAATATAAATGTAGCCAATGAAGGCTTTGCAGAAGCTTCTAATGAGATCATTTGGACATGGTCCTTATGGGAGCATTTTTGAAGTCCTCTTCTCTCTTGAATGCTGTTTTCCTTTTTCTCCTTACTATGACTCCCATTTCACTCGGAGTAAGGAAGGGTTCCCGACTCCAGTGAAGAGTTACAGTGTGGGGAACGCATCAGGGCAGTGCTACCCTGCCCTATAGGAACCCTACGAGTGCCATCAATTCAATAGAGTTTGTTTGTTTTCGTGGGCAATAAAAGCAAACTCACTGGCATGGAGGGGATTCTAACTCATAGCGATCCTGTAGGTCAGAATGGAAACATGCTTGTGGATTGGGATTCTGGAACTATGTATCTTTAGTAAGGTAGAGGCTCTTATCTTCCTCCCATGATGCGGCTGGTGGTTCTGAACCGAGGACCTTGTGGTTAACAGTCCAACACATAACCCACTATGCCACCTGGCCTCCATATAGGGTTGCTATGGGTCCAAAGTCACTAGTTGGCAGTGAGGGTTTTTTCTTTTTTAGTTTGGTGGCACAATGGTTAAGCGATAGACCACTAATTAAAAGGTGGACAAGTCGAATCCATCAAAAGCTTCCCCAGAGCAAAGACATAGCAATCTGCACTTCAAAACATGAACCTGGGCAACTCTGTCTTGGGTTCTACTTCCCCAAGTCGAATTGCTGAGCCACAGTCTATCTGCAGGTTTTGCCTTATCAGCACCATCAGGTGACTTCTTAGTCACCTGACTAAGACACGGACACTCCAATTTGCAAGGCATAGTGGTTTTTATTTTCCCAAATACTCTCCAACATTTTATAAGATCGGATTTTAAACTATGCTGGCATAATACATTTAGAGTGTTGTCTTATTTTAATATACATGTCTTTGATTACTGTTGAAGCAAGCTATCAGTTCACACACTTCCAACAATCAAATTTTCTTTGTGTATATTATTTTGGTTTTTTTTCTTATCTGTGGTGCAATGCATTACTTGGTGCGGTTCTTCTAGCCATTGTCTTTGTAAATCCAGGCATTTGACCGGGTAGGATCGTACAAGTAGAACATATGAAGTATATGAAGCTCTAACAAGGGGATTGGTCGATATTACCATCCTACTGGATTTGAAATGAGTTCTCTCAGAAGAGCCTGGAGTAGAGCCTGTGCCTTGAACTTGGAGATTCATGTACATGGAACCTTCCTCTCGCAGGAGCTTATGAACTATGACACATGGCAGAAAAGCCCCAGCAACAGAGGCAGTCGTGCCTCCAGGTAGGCTTCCCAGCCCACAGCATGAAAAAGTTGAGTCTTCTGCAAGGAGGAATGCTTATAGTGTGGGGTCGTTCCAGGCACTTAATGAAGGGGCAGAGCTAGAGGTAAGCACCTTTGGACTGAGACTTATGGCAAAAGGATACGCACTTTAGACATCCATCCACAGTGTTACTGCCCAAGCAGGACAGAAACCAAAGGGTCATGTGACTGAGAGGCCGAAGACCCGGGGACAGGCGTGCCTGTAGGCACAGATGAGAAACAGTCATTCCTAACCAGAAAACCTGTATCCTGAACATTTCTGATCTTGGATTGTAACCTGTTGACCTCCCTAACAAATCCCATACTCTTAACACCAGGATGAGAGATTTTCTCTTAGGATATTAAGTTTTATAGATAATTAATGGGATGTGTTAAGTACCACTGATGGTGGAGTACATCTAGGAAAACAGTAAGTGGCAGGCAGGTCCTAAGGCAGGAACTCCTGTGAACCGACACTGCAGACCTGAGCTTCCATGATTTCTCTTATGAAACTCTACCAGAGGCACAGGTACTTGCAAAGCTGCAATTTATTGAACTCAAAAAGTAGCATCAAGTTAGTTTTCCCTGGTATGTTGTTTATTACCAAATATTTTTGTACAGGTGGAATTGTACAATTCAAAAAGACTCTCACATTCTGTTATTCATCAGCCTGCCTCCCACTCTTACTCCCACGGATAACCATTTTTATTATGTTTTATGTACTCTTCTTGCATTTCTTTATGCAAATATAACTAGAAAAATGTAATTTTTGTTCCTCCCAGTTCTCTGAGGCTCCGGAGTAAAGCAGTAAAACTTGGTCACAGATTAAATAGTTGTTGACCTGAGATTATAAGGATGGCTCTTCCAAGAACACAGAGATTGATGAAGACAATTTTTTAGACATCAATTTGATCTTCCAGATTAAGTTCCTCTTGTGATGATCAAGTTCCTATTGTGACAGTGTCAGCAAGGGAGCAGTCAGATGGGCATTTTTTAATTTCCTAAAGGACACCATGAATGTTTACATCGCATTCTACTTTGACATGAATGATTTAAGAAGGACCCTGAGACTCAGCATGCTCATTTTCCTACATGAGAGCTCTCTCTTTGTGGCATAGGAAACAAGCATTCTCAGTTATACAAGTCACAGTTTGACTGTACATGCTGTGGTGTCAGTGATTAAAGGCCAAAATATTTGCTATGCAGTAGCTGACATTTTTTAAACTAGAGGGAGAAAGGTAAATTAATCCAATGATGGAAACACTGAATTTACAACCCCTTTGGCTTTGAAGCTTACATAGATGGAAAATTAAGCATGCATTATTAAATAAGAAAAATAATCTTCATAATAGTCTTCAAAAGCAATTTGTAATTTTGAATTCGAGAATTTTAAGGTATAAAAGTCCTAGATGACAATATGGCCATTGTTAGAAAAACCATAATGACACGCCAGAAATGAAATCCCTCTTTGATTACCTTCTCAGTTTCTGCAATCCTATTGTATCCCCAGGGAAACCACTGCACTTATTTTGACTTTCTCTTCCAAGTCCCAAGCACACACACATATATGTGCCTGAGTATGTATATGTATCTAGCTACAGTTACAATAGCCTTTTTTTGTTTGTGTAAAGGGGTTTACTTTCATGAATGGTGCCATATTTTAAAAATATAAATTCCCTGCTTTCCCCACATAACAGTAAGTTTTGAAAGATTTAAATATACAAATATATACAGCCTACATATCCATTGGACGTACAAATTGGAATGTGAAACATATACATTGGAATGCATGCATTGATAAACATTCACTGAAATGAGGAAGTAAAGAGGAAGGATCAATAACTGGAAAATGTGACCTTGGTGATAGAAACTAAAGTGGAGAGTGAAGATAAAATGTTATGAGACCAATGATTTCTTGATTAAAAATAACTTTTTCAACAATGTCAACAGCTACTATATTAGTGGATCTTGCTCAATGGAAAACAAAGGAGAGAAACGGACTCCATCAATGAGAAGAGACAATGGATAAGTTAACTACTATCAGCCAAACAAGGGCAGAGTCGAACTATGCAACAGACCATCAATTGCTCATAACTAAGTTCAAGTTGAATTTCAAAAAAAATGAAGGATTGTCCAGGGTTTAAAATCAGAAAATGCATGCATCAGAGTTGTATCCTTTCATGCTTTTTATTCAATCAATATGCTGAGTAAATAATCTGAGACGCTGGATGATATGAAGAAAGATAAATCAGAAAGTTTGGAAGAAGGCTCCTTAGCATTCTTTAGTATAAAGATGGCATAAACTTACTAATTGAAAGCTAAGAAACCTGAAGGACTTACTGAGAAAGATCGAAGAATACACCCTTTAATATGACGAAAACGAGACCCCTCATAATTGAACCAATAAACAACATCATGATAAGTGGAAAAAACACTCAAGTTGTTAAAGATTCAAGTTTACTTGGATCTAAAAATCAAGGCTTGTGGAAGCTACAGTCAAGAGATCAGAAGTTGGCAAGCAATATGGAAAGTCCCATGGGCTATCAGAAGCACAATTTTGTTGTGGAGCACACACAGCCAGGAGACGTGTTGAAAGCAAGGATGGGGAGACCTTATCTCAAGTTCCTAGGGCATGTTATCAGGAGAAACCAGTCCCTGGAAAAGGGTACCATGTTTGGTAAAGAAGAAGGCCAGGGAAAAAGAGGAGGACCCTGGATAAGACAGGTAGATACAATGCCGCGACAATGTTCTCAACCATAACAATAATTGTGGGGATGGCACACCTGGGCAGTGGTCTATTGTACATGAGGTTGCTTTGAGGCAGAGCCGATTCGATGTCACCTCCTCTCAACAACATCCACAACATATATCTTAACTCAGTTTCTGGCTGTGGACAAGTTGGTTCACATCCCACTCTCTTAAAACACACACACACACACACACACACACACACACACCCAAAAAAAACTACAACATAACAATGGGAATGGGAACGACCATTGGGTCATTTTGAGAATTGTACAAGATAATATTTATAAAATGCAAATTGTACTTTTCTTCAAGCCTTTCTTGGTCATTTCCCCTTCTCTTACTACTCTATGAATATCCTGATCTCACTTTTATGTTGGTTTCTCTTTCCCATTGACATATTTTCCTTTACATCTTAAGGAAACTAGCCTTATGTCTAACATATCTCTAGAAACACTTTTCATAACGTGTATAATTTCTTTGCTCATAACACTCTGAATTTTCATACAGCCAAATCATTATTTCATTCAGGAACTATGTTGTAGTATATTTATATAAAACAGTTCCCATTTTCATAAACTTATGTTCTAGCGGGGAAAATGGACATTTACAAATAGACATCACATAATGATGGTAAGCACTCACATTGGGCTGTGGAAATGAGGAGTGGGTAGAAGTTACTGTAAAATGTGACAGTGGAGTGGAAATCTGAACAAAGCAAGAGAATGCCTCATTGAAATATCTGCATTCATAGAGTTTTTGACAGAAGAAGAAAAAAAATCCAAATGTCCCGACAAGTTGAATGTGTTCTGGGTCTACAAAGAAGGCCAATGTCACTTGAATAGAGTAAGAAAGGAAGCGTGGGAGGGAATGGATAGGCAGCGACTGTCAGATCATACTCATAAAGCAGCAATCAATAACTCGCTCACTGTATTGCATTGGGTTAATCTGCTAAAAAAAAGAAAAGAAACTCGTTACCATCAAATTGATACTAACTCAGAGTGACGTCACAGGAGAGGACAGAACTGTCCCTGTGAGGTCCTGGGACTGCAACTGGGGAAAGCCCTGACTTTCTCCCTTGGAGCTGCTAGTGATTTCGAACTGCCAACCGTGTGGATGGCAGCCCAACCTGTAACCAATAGACTACCAGGGCTCCTAGTCAGCTACAAAGACCTCTTAAGAAAACAAGCTATTTCTAAGATGCTCCTCACCGAAGCCATGATCCAGGATATCCAGTTGCTTCATATGTATGTGAAAGCAGGGCAAAAAATAAAGAAGCCCAAACAAGAATTGATGCATGTGAATTGCGATTTGGACAAAGAATATGGCAAGTAACATGGACCTCTAAAGAAATTAACAAATCTGGTTTTGAAGAATTGCATCCAGAGGTTCCTTAGAAAACTTAGATTCCATCTAACTTATTGTGGGTGGGTTATCAGGAGGGACCAAGGCAGGTTGACACAGCGGATGAAATGATCCTCAGATACGGCACTGGCTGTGGAAATGGTGCAGGGCTGGCCAGTGTTTCCTTCTGGAGTCTGATCGGAGTCAAGTCAATGACACCTAAAAATAAAAGCTGTTAGGTCCTGTGTAGACTGAAAGGCCATAAAATGAGTCACTGTCGATTTAGGGAAGTTACAGGAGCATTTGAACACTGAAGTGACATGGTCTGACATCCATTGCACAAATGCGAAGACAAGGCAGGAGGCCATTGCAGTTTTCCGTGTGTGAGATAACATTGGCTGTGACTTTGGTAGCTAGGTAATAAGAATGAGTTGCACTCGTTTGAAGATAGAAACTTGTTAGAATTGTCTAAGGCAGTGGTTCTCAACCTTCCTCAGGCCACGACCCTTTCATACATTTCCTCATGTTGTGATGACCCCTGCCAACATAAAATTATTTTTGTTGCTACTTCATAACTGTAATTTTGCTACTGTTATGAATTGGACGACCCATGTGAAAGGGTTATTCGACAGCAGAATATTGGTTAATATCATTGGCTGACCCTCACCCTGTATCTCCATTAGGTTGAGAACTGCAGTGTGTTGGAGAGACAGACATGCCTCATACATAACATCAAAGCAAGAGGGTGGATGGCCATGTTCTTGGCCAACATGGAGAAAATTAAGTGAAGACTAATTATGAGAAGGAGTCAAGTTGTGCTTGATATATTATATCTGAAATAACTGTGGATGGCCAGCGCTGTCAAGTAGGCATTACACAACACAAATAAGAGAGAGAAGTTAGAGTCAAAACCCACCTACCCTCATTGCCATCAAGCCGATTCTGATTCATACTCACCCCATAGCGATAGAATTTGGGGCTCTAGTCAGTGGCTTGTATTTCAAATTCTGTTACTGAATGAGACCATCTAACGATGACAGATGGTGAGACTATGATGGCCTAAGGAACCTCAACCCTCAGGAAGAAATGCCCTGACAACAAACATGCTAAACACACTAGTCAGCTTACCCGGGAGTGGGAACACGAGGGTGCGTTTTGTCCTTGGAATCTAAGGGTAGGCAGTCTATCTGCTATGTTTTGTCCTTGGAATCTAACGGTAGGCAGTCTATCTGCTACGTCCAGTGTCCTATGAGCAACATGAGTCTTGGAAATGGAACAGTGAACTTAACACTAGGTAAGTTCCTGGACTTTGGAAAGGGAGGCACTGGGGTCAAAGCATTACAACACTAGGTAAGTTCCTGGACTTTGGAAAGGGAGGCACTGGGGTCAAAGCATTACAGCAAAAGAAGGAATGTGTCCCAGTTTCCTTTAAAGTACCTGCATTTCAAATCAAATGGAGAAAGAGCCTCCACATACAAATTTTCTATAAATACTTGCTAAAGGGACAGTATAATAAAATTGCTTTAGACTCTATCCAGCCTGAGATACAAAACTGGTATATACACCTTCCACAGTAAGTGGAAGACTTAGCAAGGGACAGCAGAATATGGGTTAGTATCATTGGCTGGCCCTCACCCTGTATCTCCATTAGGTTTTTAAGCTAAGAAAAAGATTATTTTGAATTAAAAGATAAAGAATAGTGGCATACTGTGATTCTTCTTAATAATAGCAATAAAAGCTAACATGCTTTCTCTTTCTTTTAGTAAAGAGAAGGGAAATTTTAAAGAGAGCTTAATGCACTCCGTCCATCACCACTCTTGTCTGACATGTGCCTGAGGGACTCAAGGAGTGTCTTTATGTTTAATGAAAAAATATTATTGACAAGAATGTAATCAGTATGACTTCTAATTATTTATGGCTGTAAAACATTTCTTTCCTTCAATGCATCTTTTTTGCCTAGAACTCAAGTTTATATGATTCTCTAACATTATTAAAAAAATAGATTCCTCTATATTTGGTATAAGTTTGGTAATTCACACTTTCTCATGAACAAAAAAGAAAGCATACAAGTAAGTCACATATATATTCAATGAATGCATTATTTATCCATGGGCAACAAGTTATTTAATCAAATATCAAGGATTACACTTTTAAATTTTCAAGAAGAGAACTTGCCTTATAGTATCTTCACGGTAAAACATTTCAAATGGTGGTTTTCATTCATCACCTGCAGCAGTATTTTCCTATCTGAGGAAAAGTGAATAGTACTGATGAAAATATTCTTTCAGTCCCTCATGAAACAATCCAAATATTAGTGTAGTGACACTTTTATATGAGCTCAGTGTGCTAAGGATATTTATCTACTATCTAGTTTAATTCTCACTGCAATCCTATGAGCCAGGTATCTTTATTTCTATTTTATGGGGATGAGAGCATTTAAGCTCAGATATATACACTGACTTATCAAGGCTAATCAGTGCCAGAGATAGGATTTGAATCCAGGTATGTTTGATGCCAAACATCACACATTTGATCAGCGATGTTTCTTTATATCATGTATCTTTCCTTGGAAACAACTGGAGTGAAAAAAACAGTAACACCATGAGGCGTAATGAGCTTTATGGCTACTGTTCAGCTCCATCAGGTAGAAATATTCTTAGTGAAAACAACATCACTCTCAGTATATGATAAGCCAGGTAGACAATTTCCTTAAACTGAGAGAATTAATGGGGTTTTGCTATTATAAATGTTTTTGTATTACGATGACTTAATGACTTTTAGAATTTGGTTGTATTGTGGTCTTACAAATACATTTATAGGTTTACAAATAAACCTAGTGGCCTCATCAATTTGTGAAGCTTTCACTGTATCTGAATTATGAAATGATATGATTGGAACTTGGCCATGAAGGTTCTGGATGGCATATTCGTATCTCCACCGGACGATGTAGAAGCTAGTGTTTTAGTTGTGGCCCTGACCTTCAAAACCGATGCATGAGTTTGTAGGGACATTTTCTTTGCAAGGCAGTGTATAAAGTAAAGCAATATATTTTTCTCTTTGGGGACTAATGCCCTCTGCAGGGCACATGGGTGGTCTACAGCTTTGGGTTACTGTACCTTTCTGAAACAGACCTCTTGCTTCGCACTGAAAAGACCATGGTGTCTGGAGTTTTATATGAGAGGTTGTCACCCTTACTGACATCAACAAGGAGACATGGAGTGAAAGAAATATAATGAAACATATTTCAATGTTTTGTGGCTTAATTAAACTAGGGTGGTTATGTCATTTAATTATAAAAAATGAATGAAGAGACAGAAGTGGAGATGGCTGATACCAATGATGAGATTCCGGCTTCTCATCCACTAGCTCAAGAATTAGAATGTTATTGAACATCTTTGAGTCTCAGTCTTCTGATCTGTAAAATAGTTACTAACTTCTTCATTAGAGGAACCCTCGTGATGTAGTGATTACGAATTGGGCTGCTAAACACAAAGCCAGCAGTTCAAAACCACCAGCTGCTCCTACTCTGGTAGAGAATTACAGCCTCCTAGACCCACAGGGGCACTTCTACAGGGTCTCCATGCTGGAATCGACTCGATGGCAGTGCGAGAGTGGGTGGGGAGGAGAGGA
>NW_022103899.1:35150450-35151761 GCF_000313985.2 Echinops telfairi | reverse complement strand
TTGTAAGCATCCCAGTGCTGGCAGGGGTCTCCAGGTGGCTTCTCCAGGTCCACGGTTCTGGCTCCATCAGAGTAAGTCCATGTAGCTTCTCCTCAGGGATGTCTTGCAGGGAATCAGTCTTGTCAGTAGGGAGGCTCCAAAGGAGTGAGTAGAGAGAGAAAGAGAGTGAGAGAGAGAGAAAGAGAGAGAGGTGCTTTCTGCCTCCAAGGAGGAAATACAGGAGCTCCCTGAATTCTCAAGAGAAGGCCATGCCCACACAGAGGCTTCATTGGCTGTGACCTGATTGACAGACTAGACTCCATCCCTTCACTCTTAATCCTCTCAAGTCCCAAATTGACACCAGATTATGTAACGACCCCACTATAAAAACAGAACATTTTATTAAACAAAATATCAAAATGTGGAGACCTAGTGGTGCGGTGGGTTGAATGTGGGACTGCTCACCTCAAAGTTGGTGGTTCAAACCCACCCACTGTTCAAAGGAGAAAGAAAATGCTGGCTGCTCCTGTGAAGATTCCTCTTCAGAAACCCGGGGGGCAGCTCTACTTTGTCCCATAGGCTCTCTATGAACTGGAATCAACTCGATGGGGATGGGTTTTTTTAAACAAGCATTAAATTGGGAAGCTACTGCTTCTTCCACATACGTCTACATTGGCTCGTCTGAACTTGGTGATTCCATCTGTGATTCTTCCCTAAAGTACCGTGTTCTTTCGTTTGTACCACATCAAAAATGGCAGCTTGGGCATACCGGAGGGACTCAAATAGCATTCCTTTGAAATACTCTTTGACATTTCAAAACAAAAAGACTTCTGAAAGGGCAAGTTCAAGGCTGTTGGATGAATTCGTTCCCTGGTCAAATCCTCATAAGACAGGCTTCCTGCTTTTGTACGGTGAGCAGGTGCATTGTCAGGACAGAAAACCCAAACAAAACCCCTCAGCTCCATGTCCCCGGCCTTTTTCTTACCAATGTCTTCCTCAAATCTTCTTCAAGTTTCTTCCTAACACTTTCCCATGTTCATTCTGTGTCCTTGGAGAAAAACTACCAAGATTCCCAATGGAATACCCCAAACAGCCACCATAGCCTTCCGAGCTGACCTCCGCTCCTGGCCTTAGCAAATCTCCTGGGAAGTCACTCTTTTGATTGGGCCATTTTCTTTCTTTTTGTTTGTTTGTTTGTTTTAGATTATTTTATTGGGGGCTCATACAATTCCCATCACAGTCCATACATACATCCATTGTGTCAAGCACATATGTACATTTGTTGCCCTCATCAATCTCAAAACACCTGCCTTCCACTTTAGCCTTTAATAT
>NW_022103899.1:35148044-35149208 GCF_000313985.2 Echinops telfairi | reverse complement strand
ATTTTTTTTTTTTACAAATATTTACAAATGTACATTCCCGTCTTAAAACCGCTATACATACCCTTTGTCCCCTAGTTCTTTCCTCTATTTCTGATTTCTCCATTTTCATTGAAGATCAGAGTCTAAGGCAATGTGTCTGCAGCCACCTACTGGCCATTCAGACATGATTGCACATATTTTGTTTGGGATAAATTTGTGCATGTATGGACTGAAACTCTAGTAGCAATTTATCTATCTATCATAATTAGGTTTATAATAATTAGGAAAAACCCTAGTACTGCCATAGTTAAGTGCTCTGCTGCTCAGAAAAATGTCCATAGTTTGAACTCACTAACTTTTCTGAGGAGAAAAGACCTGAGGATTGGCTCCAGGAAAGATTTCAACCAAGGAAACCCTTCTCTCTCATATTTGCTATAGTCTCTGTGACTCAGAATAAGCAGCAATAAGATGTCAATAAATAAGTCCATAATAACTTTACATATAGTCAATAGTATATAATCCATGTATTTTTTTTCTAAACTAGACATCAACGTTTCTAGTGTTGTTCATGACCATACTTCATGAGCTTTCCCTGATGACTACAGGAAATACTAGTTTGTAACTCCTAGTCCTGATAAAGAGACACTGTCTAGTTCTGCTTTCTCATCTGCTACAGCTGAACTAGCCTTATCATTCATTCACCTGAATAAGAAATGCACATAAACACCCAGGGCATCATAGAATGTGTTATGCTAGGCACGATTCTGTGGCACATTGTTGCTGCCCACCACCCTCTTCCAATGTCAGAACTTTCATAGCCCCATTTTTCAAAGGAGGAAACTGAATCACAGAGAATTTGAATAAATCGCCAAAGATCACACATAGTTTACAATGATCAGATCCAAAATTACAAAACGATATTTATCCATTTACCTGCTTATTAAACTTTCCAAATTAAAGCCATAAGTATCAGGATTCATATGAATTAGGTCATTATTGATCACATTCAGCTAAAATGTCCCTCCTAAATTCTATGATTTTAGGCTGCTTGTTGAGCAGTTAAGTCTAGTTCTGGATACTCTCATGTCAGCATCAGTTCACGCTGTGTGTTTTTTCTGCTGCTTTTTGCCAAGACAGCACCACCAGAGGGCAGTGACAGCTTGAGTTATGATGTGAAGGTCTGGG
>NW_022103899.1:35145178-35147462 GCF_000313985.2 Echinops telfairi | reverse complement strand
TTAAGGACTGTGTGAGCTACCTATAGCTTTCTTCTAATAACGAATGAACAAAAGTTATGCTTTCATTACTATAAAAGGACTGTGGTAGTTACGAAATCTGTTGTCAATTTGAGACTTAAGAGTGGAGGGGTGGAGTCTAGTCTGTCAATCAGGTCACAGCTTGATGACCTCATTTGAAGGTGTTAAGGAGATAACACTCTGGAAGTGGGACACATGCTCACTCCCTGTGAGACATTACTGACAAGGAGCTACACTGATGCAGCCAGAGCCTGGAGCTGGAGGAGCCACTGGGAGACCCATCCCAGTGCTGAGATGCTTACACCGGCACTGGATCCACAAGATTTCCCATCCACTGGCCTGTGATCTTCCTGAATTTGGCATCATTGCATGTGTTGCGTGAGTCTGAAGAGAAATGTATAGATTGGTATCGGACATATGGGCTAATATTGCACTTATGGACTTGATCTGGACTGGGTTGGGATGTTTTCTCAATATTCAATTACTCTTGTATATAAAGTTCTTTCTTACACACATATGAATGTCTCTGGATTTATTTCTTTAGTCTACCTGTACTAATACAATGATTATAAAATATTGGTCACTTCAAAGCCAAGCTGTGTGCCATGACTACATGACCTTCTCTGCCATTGCAATGTCATGAACATGTGCCAGTGAATGGGAACTATCCACTGCACCAACTCCTGGGTTATGACTGGACGCACCGCGACAGTACCATTGTCAAGACCTCCCAGTGGGTTTGCTTGTTACTCCAGAGCTTCCCTCTTGGCCTCCTTTTTCTGTTAGTTTCTATGTAGTCTCACGTGTAGAAAGGAATAGCAAATTTGCTTAAATCGGTATCCTCAGAAGAGTAGCTGAGAATGTTGTTGATAGGCATATTGAATCAGTCCTGACTCATGGAGACACAATGCATACACACACAAAAAGAGAAACACACACACACTGCCGAGCCCGTCCTCACAATTGTTGTTATGGTTGGACCCATTGTTCAGCCACTGTGTCAGTTCAACTCCTTGATGACCTTCCTTTTTTGTTTTTGGATAACCTATTTTAACAAGCATGACACCCTTCTCCAGGGACTGGTCTCTCCAGATACCCTTTCTAAAGTACATGAGATGAAGTCTTGTTATCTTTACTTCTATGGTGCATGCTGGCTGTACTTCTTCCAAGACAGATCTGTTTGGTCTGGAAATCCATCACACTGTCAACATTCTTAAAAAATACCTTAATTCAACTATATCAATTATTCTGTGGCCTTCCTTATTATTGATTGTCTAATTTTCCCACGTGTATGAGGCAACTGAACTCCCCAAGAGAGCTTATGCTTCTGATTAGTTATCTCTTGTAAATGAAAACCCCTATCATCCAGTTGCCCATTCTATTTTCAATTAGAGGGGTAAAAACTCTATCATATATATATATATATTTAATTGTGACTTAGCTGGAGGTTCACATCTTTATATTTTTGGCCCTCTGGGACTTATATGTGCTCGTCTGTATCTTCTCCACAAAACAGCTGAAGATCCTTTTTTATCTTATGAGATATAATGGTGTCCTGAAGCATGTTCTCTTATCTACCTGACTGTAATTCACCTTAGCATATTCCCATGGCTTCATGTTCCACTTGACACAAAGTACTAAAATACTTTTAGCATCACAATTTTGCTTCTGATATAACTTGCTTATCATTACCATATAATAATAATTACCAAATTAATTCCACATTATCTTTTTGTAAATCTAATACTTACAATAGGGAGCCCAGGGCATTGTACATAATAGTGACTTAGTACAACTTCAATAGATATTTCTGACAGTTCTCTTAATATTCCAAGAGATGGTGCTATATTACTACCAGAAAATAGTTAAATCTCTCACAAAACTTGGAATTGAGCATTATAATTGAGCATCACACACAAAAATTTCTTTTTCAAAAGAAAATTTAATTAAAAATAAAAATATTTAACTTAAAAAGAATTATATTTCATCATGATGAAAATGTAGCAATTTTATCTACAATTGGATTTAAATTGTAACAGCTATTTTGTCAAAGATTGACTGAATTAGAATGACTGTCTTTGAAGCCTGATGCTGGGAGCAAGAAGAATCTTTCTATTCTGGTAAAGAGCTAGTCTGGGGATCTCATAGGGGCAGTTCTACCTGGTTCGGCTAGCATCTCTATGAGTTGGCATGGACTCGATGGCAGTGAGTTAGGTTAGGTTGGTAAGAATTTCGAATATACCATGGACTGCCAGAAGAACAAATC